>NW_013665741.1:332578-346973 GCF_000517525.1 Limulus polyphemus
GATTGACCGTCACATTATAACGCTCCCACGGCTGAAAGGGCGAGCATGTTTGGCGGGATGGGGATTCGAACCCGCGACCACGCTGGGCCTTTTTGTTAGTAGAGGGTTATAGGATTAATTCATTAATCAAAATTATGTTTGTTTGTTTTAGCGCATAGCTAAGCAGTATGCTGTTATCGTTCTTTTGACCACGGGTAATGTAGCCCTGGATTATAGTTGTTTAAGTCCATTCAGTTACCACTAACTCACTGGTTGGATTATACTGACTCTTTATTTTATCGTCGTCTATTGTGCTGCCATCTGTAAACCTATAACTTAATTCTAAGAATCACCAAGTTTTGAGGATGAATAATGTGACAGAAGACCGTTTGATTTGGCCTATCGAATTTACAGAACAATCTGTAAAGCTTATACACCCAGCACACAACAAATCGCCAGGGAATCAATCTACCAATATATAAGTAACGGAAAAATAAGCTTGGTGAAAGACAAAATGGATCTAACTAAGCTTCCAAATCTTAAGCCTAGCTTTCAAGTTCGAATTTTATTTGATTATTCAGTCAAATCTCCTACATACAAGTAGATTATCACAGCTTATAATTTTTTCTTATTAAGTCACCTATTATTCTCTTAAATTCCAGAGAAAACTAGTTTGTATCTTTAAGACTCCTTTTACAGTCAAAATTTACCAATCAAGGTAACATCCTTGTATCCCGCTTCTGCACGGTTTTAACAAACTTAGGTTTTTTTTTTTCCAATAGAGAGGCTTAATCAATCAAAGTAATCCAGGTATGACTTCAAAAAAATATTTTAAAAGGTAAAAATAATAACTTTCTTACTCTTAAATATACTTTTAATGAGTATAAGAATTCAATAAAATATAAATATTAACAGACCATCATAATTTCAGTCAGTAATCTCTAACAACAAAGAAGAAAAAAAAGATGATGGCTACGAGAGTAACCTTTAGGGAATTAGTTGACTGAATCCATTCCTTACTTACAAAAGAAGCTTATTCATACATCTTATTCTGAAGTTGATGAATTGGTTGATTAACATTAAATTTAGTTTTAAACAATATTTCATTTAATGTCTTTTCTTCGAGGTACTGCAGCTAGATTTCTTTGTTTGCTTGTGTTTAAACGCACAGCAACAAGGGGTTATGTGCGCTGTGCCCATCACGGATATCAAAACCTGATTCTTAGAGTTATAAGCTATCAATCTTAATGCTGAAACATTGAAGTGCATGCAGCTAGGTAAAGTTTGTTTGTTTGTTTTAGAGCTGTGTCCACTGCAGGGAATCGAACCTCGGATTTTAGCATTGTAAGTCCCTAGACTTATCGCTGTCCCACTGGAAGACACTGCGTGAAGAATTTCTAGAGCATGTGTTTGTTGGTTCACCATTGCATTGGATAGAGGTCTGCTAGCAGATGTATTAAGATTTCATTTTAATATGCCACACGTCAATCAACAGTGAGACAATATTTGAATTACCGGTATGGAACATTGCGTATAAAAACTAACTATCACGATATTGCCAATTTTAAAGCATTGGTTTTAAATCCGATTTCTTAGGAAGAAAAAATAGATCATCTTTTTTACTAAAACTAAAAAAAAGGTAATTTCTGAATGGGGGTTTTGCTACTGAATTCACTAACTTTTTCTTCATCAGACAGGTTTTTTTTAATGGCATGATTCACTAGTTTATGCTCCCAGGTGGCTCAGCGGTAAGTTTTAAGGATCATAACGATAGAAACCGGGTTTCGATACCTGTGGTTGCGACAGCACAGATAGTCCATAGTGTAACTTTGCACTTAGCTACAAACAGCCACTAGTTTATAAATTTAATCAATGACCAGAAGAAATAAAATCATCATTACGTCCAAAGTTAACATTTGAACCTATTGATGAATTAAACTGCGTTCCCTGTGACTTCGGGGTATAAATGACATTCTCAGAAAAGGGGAATCAGTAGGATCTTCCAACGTAGGTTGGCTGTTTTGAATCATTTAAAGATAATGTGATGAGAAATAAATGAGACAAGCTCTGTTGAAGTGCATGTTGCTGTTTATCACATTTTGACCTTACCTTCCTCATTACTAAGACACACGAGATGCTTGTTTGTTCGTTTATAGATAAGCGCAAAGCGTTGTAAGTCCGCAGACATACCGATGTGCCACTAGTGGGCGAAACACGAGAAACAACGTGCTTGTTTCAATAGGAAATATATAAGGGGTTTCTCCTTATGAGTAACTATAATAATTCAGCCAATAATAAACACAGAGGCTAATTTTTGTAAGTTATATTTTCTCCATTCCAGGTTTAAACTATTTATCTTTCGTAGGTCGAAAACGAGTTTTCCGTCTTAAAAGCCTAAACCGAATCTTTGAGTGTGTAATTTTATAAGTACAGCTGGTTCTTTGGTTTTATGATTATCTTTCAATACATACGTTAAAACAATGACAGTTATTTGCCTGACATCCTTATGCTTAAGATGTCAAAGAAAACAACTTAAATAAAAAAAAACGCATGTATATATAATCAGGATACATAGAAGATATGTAGCTCGTATTTCAAAATAGAATATCGTCTAACTAATCTTACAAAAGATAACGGATGGTATTTACTTCAATATAAGAGAATTTCCAAACTTTCTGAACATTAACACACATACATATATTTATATTGATGTATTTATATAGGAAACTATGAACTATGCTTACGAAAAAGTACTAAAAATCAGCCCACATTGGCACAGCGGTATGTCTGCGTACTTACAACGCTAGAAATCGGGTTTCGATACTCGTGGTGGGCAAAGCACAGATAGCCCATTGTGTAGCTTTGTGCTTAACTTAAAAAAAATCAACATTGTGTTCAATCATATTCACGTGTGGACTGTTCTGTTTGGTGTTATTTCATGGGAAAACAACTTGAGCAGACTTTCAAACCTGTCTTTTATTATTAAGCTTCTTTAAGCTCATTTATCAAAAGGAGAGATCTAGTCAGAGTTCGGGTTTTATATCTAACTTACGTACTTTCCCTGTTAATTAATGGTTTCATGGAAAGTGTACACTTAACGGATATGCTACTTTGTCTTATAATTTAAGAATTTCCATTTAATTTTTCTCTTTTTTCTTTATTTTGAGTCTTACTTATAATACTGCTGCCCTTTCCTTAACATGTTAACTATCTGTTTGCTCAGCGGTAATGTTCAGGGTTATAATGCTAAAATTTGTGATTCGATCCTCGCGACCGGAACAGCATAGATAGCCTCTTGTGTAGTTCCTAGGCTAAAACAAGCAGCACACTGTGCTATAATAATCAAATTATCTATTTCTGTTTATTATAAGCACATCAGAAATAAAATCTACTTTAACTACGGCCTTTCTTCACTTGTCAAATGACAATATGGGCAATTCTGTATAAATCTAGAAATTTGTAAAAGATTGCTTTATTAAGTCGGTAGCTATAAGACACATTTTTCTTTTATCTTTCCCCGCTCGCCAATTTCCTAATGAACAACGCGAACAATGCTCAATTTCCTTTTTGATTTAATGTCACGAATGCAAGAAAGAAATCATGAGAATACTAATGAATTAGACAATAACTTGTCAGAGCAACAAAGCCGGATTCTAACATCAACATGTCTCATATCAAGAGGATCTTCCGGAATCAATGTATTAAGAATTTTCTGACATCAAACATAAGTGCGTTGTTTTCTGTTCGGCTAATTCGCTCCTGTTGCTTTGTGTATAATTATCTCTAATCCCCACGTGAAACTGATCTATGTTTAAACACATACATGCGTTAGATTCGCTTCAGAGGAAATATTAAATGATTGTTCTCATAAATTATGAAAGGAAACACAAGTTTTGTGTTTTACGACATAGATGCAATTATATATATACATATGTATATTATACATAAGGTGATACCTACTTACACAGTTACAGTGTGTGTACAATCCTTTTTAATTGCGCAAAGAAAACAAACGGAATTTTTGATTCAACAAAAGGAGGCAGAATTCTCGCAGCATGACAACAGTTTTTCTCAGCCTTCATGTACACCAGAGGTTCCCAAACTGTGGTCTGCGACTCCCTGGGGGGTCCGGATAGTATTTAAAGGGGTCCGCAGTAATACATCAAATTTGTGAAATTACCATTTACTGAAAGATTAACGAAAATATAATGCTAAGACATTATATAACTAATTTAGTAATATATATATATATAAATCCCAACAAAATAAACAAGTAATAATTAAATTACTTCAACTGATAGGGATTCCAACTGAATACTGCATATTCAAGACAATATGTAAACAGCATGAAGATAAAATCTTTAGTATTACGTGTCCCGAACAATTAAGTTACAATAAGTCTTATTTACTATTATTGTATTAATATATCATCAGTAAATAAGTGCATATCGAAATAAATACCTTGAAATTACTAGACTAAAACTATTAACTTCTATGCTCGTGTAAAAAAAAAATCTAAGTTTTCTAAACGTACTGTTTTATTAGATTGTGTTTAGAACTTGAAACTGCTTTATCCTCTTTTTTATGTGTGTGTCTTGTCGTGAAAAAAATCCCTAAGCCTAACAGACAGATTAACAACAGTTACTCCTCGAACCTCAGTTTCTCAACAAAGTAGCCACTTAGCGTTAAGAGCGAAAACACGTTTGGGTAGGTTAACCCCCTCCCATCCCCGGAATTGCTCCCAGGGATATTCCAATCTGCGATTTTGGACCTTGTAAGTTGTATTGCCGATTTTACCTTGTTATTCTTGCTAACTTAACAAGTCTTTCTGTGACAACTCAATTTGCTAGCGTTCTCCACGAAATTCTAGCAACGTGTAAAACACTAAAACTAAAAGGCTCAGATTCTGTGTAAAGAAAAAATAAATAAAAAAGCGTTAAGCAAGTCACATTCTCCAATCATTCGAACTGTTCTTAGTATCACACAGAACGAGTTATCTAGTAAAACATTTCAGTTTTCATTTAAATTATATATATATATATACGTTTTACTGCAAGAATCATTGTTACATTTAGTCTGTTAGTCATTCGTTCTTGGATTCAATTTACTTGTACAAAGGTTGCTTAAAGTTGTGTTTGTAATGGTCTAAAATTAATACGCTGCTACAACAACAAAATAATTTATTCACAATAACACCTAGAAATAAATTCAACACAGTTCATAAACAAATGCCTGGCCAGGACTTCACAGCAATATGAAAAACAATTTATCATAAATATTAATAAATCGCCCCCAATGGCATAGCGGTATGTCTGCGGACTTATAACGCTAGAATCCGGGTTTCGATACCCGTGGTGGGCAGAGCACAGATAGCCCATTGTGTAACTTTGTGCTTAATTACAAATAAACAAATTAATAAATCAACAATGACAGAATCATGAAAAAGAACTAGAAAAACGAACAACAACAACAACAAAAATACAGCAAATACAATATTCCAACAATACCTTTCAGTACTTCTTTGCTATATATAACAGTATCTGTACATCACCGCTAGGGAAGCTGGTGTCACTTTAATCATACACACATATATTTACTTAAAATACAAATGATTATGTAGAAGGGAAGTTAGGTTTTTCATGCAATTAAAAATTCATAGATAAAGTAAACTATAGAAACAAATAATAAATGAATGTTAAACACAACCATAATAATAAAAAAATAGAATTGGCTATCTCACATAATCATTACCTTAGAAATAAGTTTATCTAGTTCCATGGAAATGTTTAAGATTAAGACATGCGCGCAAACGTTTATGACTAACAGACAGACAGGCAGTTTAATACGTTTTGCTCTCTTCTTGCTGTAGTTTAGTTTTCAAAATACTATATTACTTTGAACTGCTATTCATGCAAAAGCAAACCTCCAGGTCAGGACGACAGAAGTCGTTCTAACGTAAAAATTATTGTTATTTTTTGGGGTTGGATTGATTAGAATTATGTTCTTCAGTTCTCTAAAATTCGTATAACAAATATTAAAAAAAATGTGTGCCTAGATATATGTGTACATTTATCTCTTATATAAAAGATGGCGCCAGGATGCAATGGTTTATTCAACTTGGAAACAAAATATACAGCACTTCAACGTTTGACATATTGACTTCTGTCACGTATGTCCGTTTTTTTTAGGCTGGGAACAGCAAAGGTTTATTGTCATTCAGTCGAGATATTTCTAAATAATTCTAATTTAAAATCATGTGTCTAATTTAATAAATACATAATCTAAACATCCTATTTACAGTATAGTTACTTTAAATTAAGTTTGTTATTTTCAGTTGTCCAATAATATAAAATGAACATTACTTAGTATTTTGTGTATTGAACCAACTGGTATCCTATTAAGAAATGAATTAGGTTTTTTGCTGGTTATGCTATTCTTGGATTATTCTACAAATACGAATTTCCACTTAAGAACTCAAAGCTCAAACTTTTGACAAGAAAAATAAAATGAGTTACAAGCATGAGGCATTACAAGCATGATTATTTGGAGGGTTCTTTAACAAGTAGCGACAAACACGCTACATTTATTGACAATTATTGGAAACATATTTGCTATACATAGTTTGTTTTGTTTCTCATTAAATGATATTTAAACAACCACAACTTCCACTAAATTGCAATATTTGGTATGGAAATATGAGAGTCCGTTGCGCAACTGATAAAAATCAACTTTGATATTTATTTGACTTTTGTATGCTGCTGTCCCTAATTTTGAACTATTGACCCATGGAAGGTAATCATTCAGTAGCACCCTACCACCCACCATCTAAGTTAAAGAATTGACTGTCACTCTTATAATGCATCCACGGTTTAAAGTGCAGGGAATATTTGATGGTATCGCACGAATTCAAATCCGGCTTGCCAATTCCTAAATCCAGAGCTCTACCACAGATCGTGCCCTCTATAAATTAGAATTTTTTCTGCCTACTATTATACACCAAAAATGCCCCCCAGTACCACAGTGGCGTGCATGTCTGCGGACTTTTAACGCTAAAAACCAGGTTTCGATACCCGTGGTGGGCAGAGCACAGATAGCCCGTTGTGTAGTTTTGTGCTTAACTACAAACAAACAAACAATAACATAATTATTTATTGTGTCCTCTACATTTTATAAAATTAAATCTCGGTAGTTTTTAATATTTTTATGGATTAAAAGAAAATGTGTTTTTTATGAGTATTGTTTAACGTGTTATAATTTAACAATATATAATATGCTAATAAAACAATAATTACTGTACATTTTTTACGCTTGTACAAAGAAGATGAAAAAATTCCACTCCCTTCCTTCAAATTGAGAGTATTCCGAAGAATTACTTGTTTTCTTCCTCGAATTTCGACAAGTCCTTTTTTTTCTATTTTTTTGCTCATTCTTGTAAACTGTGATACCGTTATTGTTCAAACAATAATAATTAGATTATTAATGCTCCATATCTTAAAGTATATCTTATAGAAATGAGTCCGTGCCTCCAGAATGAAATTTGTTTATGTGGTTGTTGAATTTCGCGAAACGTTGTACTACGGCTTTTTTCATTATGTGATGATAGAGTATAGTTAAGAGGCACCCACCGCCAACCCTTGGCCTTCTCTTATCCGAGCAAAGAGTGAGATTTGACTGTCATTCTTATAGCGCAACACGACCCTAAAGTGAGGAGCAACAACTGGATGTGAGCCACGAATTTTTGGATTCACAATTTGGGCAGGCTAAGTACTAGGCTACTCCCAGCCCTACAGTAACATAGCAATAATTTACATTGTGAGGAATGAAAAATGCAGATTGAGTTTAGAAACATCAACATCAGAAGATACTATTATTCTAATAAACAAAAATAACTATCTTAGTTTAAATTCAGTGTAATAACACATCAAATAACCTCTTGTAAAATCTAATTTCTAACTTTTACAACACTTTGATATTTTTAGCAATTAATGAATATGCAGTTGTGTTCTAAGTAAAAAATCAGCAGCGCAATTATTGATAAAAGTAATACAAGTATTTTACGAATAAAGTTAACGATAGAGGCGCTGTTTTCATTTGATTCAGTAAATGTCTTACAAAAAAATTGTCAAAAGTGGGTTATTTTCAACGTTTCGAATATCATCATATTGGTATGAAATATCATAAAGCCTAGTTAATATGTTTCAATCTGATGTTTAGTGTAGCAGTTAATTTTAACAAGACTTTTTACGTTTTCAAGTGTTCATTTCACGATCACCGGAATTGAAAATATGCTATTGCTCACTGAATCCTAAGCGTGAATTCCTTTGTAAGTCACGTTTTTATGGGAAGGTATCTTAGTATGTGTGATATATTTTCTTATTTCTTGTCGAGGTGACAAGATTTTCTCTCTAAGAAGGTTCAAGGGTGATTACCAACTTCTAAAGAATGTAAATTAAGCCCCCCCCCTCTCTTTTTGACATCCCAGGAATTTCTGGTAATGATTCAATGTTTTTCATATATTTTAACACTTTCAATTTTATAACTGCAGGCCAATAATAATAGAAAACGAGACTATTTTCTATAGCGTAGATAAAATATCACCCAAACCCTACATAGTTAATTACGCCGTCAAAACAGTAGATGTAGAGAAACATAATAAACAAAATTGTTTTTTCTTCTGGAAATAGTATATTCTAATGGCGCTAGATGGCAACACCTTTCTATGATATCTTACAACAAACCGTATCAGTCGATAGCGAATCTTGTGAAAATGAAGATCGTTTAACTATATATAACATTCAATGTTTTCGTTTCTCTAGACATTGAAATGTAAACACTGCACCAAAATCAGCTTTCTTCATCTGAGGAACAAGTTTAAATATATTTTATTAGTCAAAACCCAAATTTTTCAGCCTGTAAGCTTTCGTTAGACATACGACTTTAATCAAGGTTAATTAATGCTATATAAATCATGTAGGACAAATATCCACCAACAACAATGCACATTTAATAATTGTTGCTAGAAGTTATATTATGACTTTATGATGATTGTGATTGAAAGCAGTGGCCTCGAGAGACATTGTTTGCGTCTTAACCCAAGAGACTGCTCACATAAAATATTAGAACAATAATGTTTGTGCTTCTATATTCTTTACTATCCAACTTGCTTTAGGTTTTAATGTATTATATAGATGCGAGTAATAAACTAGCATGTAAACATTCTTAATCTTTATTTGTTAAACGCTAAAGAACCCTCGTGGATGTTCGTGTTTAAATTTAATGATAATACTTAATTATTTCATGCCATTATAGATCAGGGCTGGGTGTGGCCTATTGATTGTCCTAGCGAGCTGTTAATATGAGTGTATAGAACTTGCTTCTCATTGCCGCAAAATCGCGTTCCGCCATTTGGGGTTATGGATGATGGTCGAATCTTATTCGTTTAGATTATCCGAAGCATTGACGGTGGGTGTTTTTGACCAACTGCCTTCCCTTTAGTATATTAGGTCAAATTGTGGACGAATAGTGCAGATAGTCCTTGAGTAGCAAAGATCCGGAACAAACAACGACAGATCATCTACTGTTAAACGTCAAGGAAGGTAAAAATACGAGTTTCGGGTTCTGCTGCACAATGTCCTAGACTTGTCAACCTGAGACTTGCGTGTCATTATAGGCTACCTTCTTTAAAATGGTTTCGGTTTCTGCTGCACAATGCCCTAGACTTGTCAACCTGAGACTTGCGTGTCATTATAGCCTACCTTCTATTAAAAATGGTTTCGGGTTCTGCTTCACAATGTCCTAGACTTGTCAACCTGAGATTTGCGTGTCATTATAGACTACCTTCTATTAAAAATGGTGTCGGGTTCTGCTGCACAATGCCCTAGACTTGTCAACCTGAGACTTGCGTGTCATTATAGACTACCTTCTATTAAAAATGGTTTCGGGTTCTGCTTCACAATGTCCTAGACTTGTCAACCTGAGACTTGCGTGTCATTATAGACTACCTTCTATTAAAAATGGTGTCGGGTTCTGCTTCACAATGCCGTAGACTTGTCAACCTGAGACTTGCGTGTCATTATAGCCTACCTTCTATTAAAAATGGCGTGATGATAGAAAATATATTACCTTCCTTGTTGTCAGCCTATGGGAATACTAAACGACCTTTTTATCTATCTGTAATGTTCATTCTCGGCCATTAGTGGTCGTGTTAAGTTAGATTTTTATTATTCCTCTTCCACAACAACTGTAAAGCGTTGCTTTTGTTGCCCAATCTTGCTTTAAAGCTTTTGTTAAGTTGTTTACATGTTGTGCGATGTCTGCCTTTGAAGAACGGGCGGAATAACAACTATTGTTTATTTATATTTCTGGGTATTTCGGCGTCTCTCTCGTATTGTCGAAGATGTACAGTCACACGATGATAACCAGTACTTCTCTTAATCATTATGTTGTCTGCCAGCTAATTCCTCTTGATGTAGTAGATGTACGTCCTCTTGATGTAGTGGAGTTAACGTACCTGCATGTATCTCTCTAAACAAAGATAACACATATATACAGATTTTAATTTTCTTAAGCCTACAAAAAGAACATTTGTCATGATTTAACCAGAGCAGTTGCTTCGGTGCACACAGAGCAATCACAAAATATGTTACAAAATTCTAATTAATGTTTCCAGCAAACATATCTCACCCAGTAACAAGAATGATGAAAAAATATTTTCAAGATCATCACATTATGCACTAAAGTAATTTACATCGATTTTAATTTGTCCTTAGAACTTAAAGAATTTAAATCTCATCGTCGTTTATGTCTCAAAGCATTCCTCGTATCTAAACCCTCATTGGATATTTTATGCATTCGATAAAAAAATTCCTTCACATTTATAGAAAAAAAACTATATATCAAATATTCAGATAAGGACAACACTTGTGTAAGTTTTAACAGAGATGTATTAAAGAAATAAAACCAACGTTTAACAGTACACAATAATGATGATGATGCAGTAAGACATCGAAACACGTAGAGTGTATGAGACTATTCACAGTCTCACAGTATTTTATTTTATCTCTATACAGTGAATATTATTAAGTAAAACAATTAATTATTGTATTTTAAATATTTATATTATGTACTATTAAACTGGCATTATTTATTTAATACTTCTTTGCATATATCAAATAACTGAAATACGTAATCTCCTCGTCTAGGGATAGGTTCGAGGTGCAGTATTTTTCTTTATTGTGTAGTGCTTATATAATGACTGAAATTAAAATTCAATACATGTGTATAGATGTTAAATAACTTTACTTATATAAACCGCTTCCAGTGGCTCTAGCGAAACGTTGCCAGCTTAAAGCAAACTTACACTCAACAGCAAAATCGATAGAAAATGATAACAACCAACAGAGAAAGCTCTAGAGGCCAGTTGCTCAAAATATAAAACAACAACAACAAAACAAAAAAAAAAACATTAGGGCAATAAATAACCAAAGTAAAAAAGATGAAAACAACTATGATATACAGTGAATATTCTATGAGACGGAAATACCCGCATAGATAGCGAAAACAATAATAATAAAACTAAAATCTGAGTTTTTAATTGGATGGAAATGCATCAGCACTGAGAACACAAAACGGGACAAACTCTGGAACACTGTTGCTGAATCTTTAAAAAATGTTTTATCTGAAGTACATTCCTTTCATGGAGTAGTTGATAAAGATTATAACTTACTAATGAGAATAAGAAAGTCTGCGGCACTGAAGCTGTGATTGGTCTTATCTGACAAATTTTGGAGGTTTATGTTTTAATTGTTCTTAAAATTATTTCTGCACAAACATATATATATATATATATGTGTGTGTGTATACGTCTTTAAATTCTGCTTTAAAACATGAAAATACATCGTATATTCAGGCTAACAGATCTGCTTGACAGGGCGTCGATGTCGCTTTCTGGAAGTAAAATACTTAGGAAGAGGAAATCGATGGTATCGAGCTGCAGACGATTACAGTTTCTTTCATGCCGTTGAGCACGTGCCCAGTCTCAGGACATCATCGGAGTCGACTCCACCACGAGGACCACGTAGCGTCTGATAACAAAACTCCAAACACTCAGAGGAAAGATGTTCAGTGGCAGCTTTAGCCAATTGGAGATCTTGCTCTGACTGACCAATGGTCTGTTTCATTTGTGTGTGTGTACTTAGAAAACGAATCAACGTAGTACAAGATAGAATATGTAAATGGTTTCAATACTTTAGTCTGCGCTTTTTTTTTCTGAATTTTGCTTCATTACTTATTATCAAACTGTCAGATAAAATAGTACAATAAATAGTTATGTAACCAGTGTATTATATAACGAGAAATAAAATTGTAAAATAGTAAATTAGTAAAATATATTTAGAACAACTCATCGCACATCTGTAAAATGACTTGTTTTGACCAATATAACGATGACCTATGAACAGAACTGCGACAGTAAGTCGTTAATCGACAGTTGGAATCTTGAGACTACAGTCGTACCGACCAATACCTTAAGAAGAGGCTTCAGAAGCCACAGTTCGTCCTGCCTAAAGAGTTCCAACGCTCACGGCAGTTTGGCCGGGCACGTTTGGCCAGAGATCCCATTGTCTCCAGTGGTTCTCGCACCTCGAGCGTGGGAAGGATCTGCCTCCTGCATTTATTTATCAACACCCGAACCTCACAAAGCTAGTTCAGAAGACCCTTCCAAATTAACTACCTATCAAATCAAAGTACCAAGAGTCAGCAACTCAGACCGTGTCTCTCAAATACACAGGAAAAATTCCAAGAAAAGAAAAAATGACGAAGGCCCCACCCTGTCTACCAAAACTAAGTGGATTATCATTGTCACGGCAACAACACTGATTTTGATGAGTATCTTGCTTGTAGGTGTTACTCTGCGCATGGCACCTGTAATTGACGAATTAGGTAAGCTCGAAAGCTTTTTTTATTTTATTCTGTTTAATTTACCTGAATTAAAAACAGAATATTGCAAGCTTAAGAGAGAGATATTTAAAGGTTTGAATAACTAACTTACAAAATTTAAGTTAGTTAAAATTGAACTGAAACTTCCCCGTAGAGTCTGTCCTGCGAAGAATAGTCTTACTAAAGACTGAACTAGGAAATAGGAAAACTAAATCTTTAAGTCTTTATTGTTAAAGAAGTACTCAAAGTAAGGAAGGAAACCAATGAAATAACGGATTCAACCATTCATGTGAAGTCAAAGTAGCGATTGAATATGATATTTTTGAAGTAATCCTGGACTTCAAAGATGTAAGTGTACAATACGACATTCATTGAGTTCTAATTATTTACAGGAGGAAATTTTAAAGAAAAATGTTATGTTTGTGAAATATGCAAGCTCACATTTTTATGAATATTCAGTACAGTAGGTCAGCGGTAAGGTTACGGTCTTAAACGCGAAAATCTGGGGTTCTATTCTCCCTGGAGAACAGAGTGCAGATAGCCTACTGTGTAGCTTTGCACTAATAAAACAATAAAACTGCCACACCGATGCATCTGGGGGTTTATTATTGTTGTCATAATGTTATGAAAAACAATAAAAGACCTATGATTATTTCAACTTTTTGTACCCAGTTTACAGCAGTTGACTAGTTTTGGTTAAAGAATCAGAATGCTGGAAAGAAGTCGTACAACAGTACAAATAAAGCACTATTAACATTCGGTGCTGTTTGAAGAAATAGTTTTTCAACTGCTGCAGAATATTTATTTGGAGGGGAGTATTGTTTACTATTAATAAATTTACACTGTTTGAAGGAATAAGTTTTCGATCGATACAAAATGTTTATTTGGGGGGGGAGTATTGTTTACTATTAGTGAATTTATACTATTTGAAGGAATAATTTTTCGATCGATACAGAATGTTTATTTGGGGGGGTATTGTTTACTATTAATAAATTTATACTGTTTGAAGGAATAGTTTTTCGATCGATACAGAATGATTATTTGGGGGGAGTATTGTTTACTATTAATAAACTTATACTGTTTGAAAGAATAATTTTTCGATCAATACAGAATGTTTATTTGGAGGGGGGATATTGTTTACTATTAATAAAGTTATACTGTTGATGGAATAATTTTTCGATCGATACAGAATGTTTATTTGGGGGGAGTATTGTTTACTATTAATAAATTTAGACTGTTTGAAGGAATAGTTTTACGATCGATACAGAATGTTTATTTGGGGGGAGTATTGTTTACTATTAATAAATTTAAACAGTTTGAAGGAATAGTTTTTCGATCCATACAGAATGTTTATTTGGGGGGGAGTATTGTTTACTATTAATAAATTTATACTGTTTATACGGTACAGAGTGTTTATTTGGAGGGGGGGAGTATTGTTTACTATTAATAAATTTATACTGTTTGAAGGAATAATTTTTCT
>NW_013665741.1:347973-368530 GCF_000517525.1 Limulus polyphemus
CCTCTAGTCTTACATTGCTAAATTAGGGAGGCTAGCGCAGATAGCCCTCGTGTAGCTTTGCGCGAAATTCAAAACAAACAAGCAAACTTAAGCTGATGACCTATTTATATACAACATGTTAATCCAGTTTCTTGGTTTCTTCCACAATTCAGTTCGTTCCAGCGACCTATAAATCTTCCTTGCGCGCCGTTATTTTATTTTTACTATTATTCTGAACACCGTGTTTAACCAAGTCTAATCAACATGTTCTATGACGAATCATCGACATAATCTTCTTGTACATATTAAGATTGATATCATAACTTTTCAGTTTTGTTTTATATACCCATAGCCGCCAGTTCTTATATCTTTAAATATATGTATATCACAGTAATAGCTGAGTTTCATATCTACATGAAACGAAATTACTGATCGCAAGCCAGCGGAAATGCGTATATAAATTACATTACTCCTGCATATACAGGACAGGCTAGCTTGAGTTTAAATCAGAAAAGGAAGTAATAACGGAATGGGACACCATAACAACAACAAAAACAAAAGAACATGTTTAATCATCGAACGTTTCGGAATTTACATGTTCTGTCATCAAAAATATGTAATCAAATACATAGAGAATACGTAAGATAATATACAAAACAAGCAAACAGTACAGAGAGTTAAAATCGAAATAGAAATAACGAACTTTGTTGTAAGAAGAAAATTCTACTGAGGTGCGAAATTTACAAAAATCTCACGTTTAAAAACAAACGAGAATTTAAAGAACTGAAAGTACGTTAGTAAATAGCACAGGGATAGTTCAGTTTCCTTTCAGGTAGATCTAGCTTGGGACCATCTCTTTATAATAACTTTAATAAGCTTAACTGATTAAGCCTTTCGGTATTTTTTTTTTTTATTGAATCAGGGTTTTACCCCCAGTCTGTGATGTGTAGCGTATTAACGTTAGCAGCGGCTAATTTATAGTATTTACATTCTCTGAAAGCTTTATTTCAGAGCAAAGCCGCATTGGGCTATCTACTGTGACAACCGATGGGAATCGAACCTCGGATTCTAGCTTGTAAGTCCGTGAACTCACCGGAGGACATTTGAAAAGCATTTTATATATGT
Organism: Limulus polyphemus; assembly: GCF_000517525.1. Taxonomy (NCBI): domain Eukaryota; kingdom Metazoa; phylum Arthropoda; class Merostomata; order Xiphosura; family Limulidae; genus Limulus; species Limulus polyphemus. The sequence goes on from NW_013665741.1 coordinate 349,078, forward strand.
TGTGGATGGAACATAGGAAGAGATTATTAATACACTTTTTACTGCGATACGTGTAAGTAACAAATATAATTCGCTCTCTAATTTATGTTTACGTCGGAACGTTGTAAAAGATTATCATATTTTTACTGCAATAGATGTAGATAATAAACAAAATTCGCAATTTAATTTATGTTTACGTTGGAACATCGTAAAAGATTATCGTATTTTTTACTGCCATACGTGTAGATAACAAACATTATTCGCTTCCTAATATATTTTTATGTCGGAACGTCGTAAAAGATTATCGTATTTTTTACTGCGATACGTGTAGATAACAAACATAATGCGCTCTCTAATATATTTTTACGTTGGAACGTCGTAAAAGATTATCGTATTTTTTACTGCGATACGTGTAGATAACAAACATAATGCGCTCTCCAATATATTTTTATGTCGGAACGTCATAAAAGATTATCGTATTTTTTACTGCGATACGTATAGATAACAAACATAATTTGCTCTCTAATTTATTTTTATGTCGGAACATCTTAAAGTATTATCATATTTTTTACTGCGATACGTATAGATAATATACCTCTATGTCCGTATCTAGATCACGATATATGCATTGATCTATTTATTCAATTCTTTGTCTATCTACTTACTTATTCGGCGTCTTTTAAGATATTTTTTTAGTTTTTCAAGTTTTGTGTTTGTATTCATTCAAACTTTTGTTTTAAATAATATATACATGTATGTACGTATTTGGAAATATAGGAAACATCTTATAATAAAAACTATTAACATGCTATGTAGTAAATAAGACCACAAAATGTTGATAATTATAAATCTATAAGGAATTGAAAAACACTATAAAAACGTTATCGTTAATTGCCTTAAATAACGTAACGTCTGGAGGCTTTTCCAATCTCCACAGTGTTTGCCCCATAAAAATTAGCATAATAAAACCAGTGTTCGTACATATATAATTAGTTCAACATCGTAGTGTTTTAATGGCTCACTTCTTAATGATCAATTTAATTACGTATCTCTACTAAGTGATTTTTGGTAAAAGTAAAAATATAAAACAAGAAAACACATGCTTTTGTAAGATTTAAGTCAAGCGCTTCTTTGTTTAAAATTTTTCTGTAAAGTTACAAAAAAGTTTGTTTGTTTTAGCGTAAACTTATAGAATGAGCTATTTGCTTTGTGTCCGCCTCGTAACTCGAATCCAAATTTTAGCATGTACAAGCCCTACAGATTACCGCTGATCCAATGGACGACTTCTACTCATATTAATCCCTAATTTGGACCTGATAAACTAAATGAAAGACAGACAGGCAAAAACACTCACCGCCAACTATTTGGCTACTAATGTTTGACTGAACAATGAGATTTGGCCTAAACTTAAATACCTGACAGGAATTTAGATAAAAAACAAAAAACAAATCGACAATCTGGGGTGCTCGAAGATATATCTATCTTCCTACGCCCCGCAAAAGCTAGTTGTTGTTAATCTGGAGATTAAGTACATTAGCTATAGTGGAGGGGTAACTTAGGGCGTCATAAGTATAAGATTTTAATGCATGAGGTAGGTTAGATAAGGCCGTCACTCTTATGGCGTACCCAAAATACGGAGGGCGTTTTTGATACAACGAGACGCGAACTTGAAATGTACTGTATTATATCGTCCAGTACTTCAGTGTAGTTTAACAGTGAAACACTTCGTGATCGATAGTTAATCAGTCTCTTTTTTCAAGACTTTAAAACTAAACTTTGTCAAGTTTTAAAGATATTTAAGATCTTTTATCAAATGAACTTATGAAGTTTTGAAACTAATATTCACCGATTAAGATTGTTTCAAGTTGGTTTACATGAAACCGAATTATTCAGTGTTGAAATCGATGATAAATTGCGGTTCATTAGTTGTTAAGCCCACAGAGTTGCCTTAAATTCTAAGCGATTCTTAATTGTGTTAATATTCTTAAAATTAATCATAAACACACCGAGAGAAAATTCCTCATTTCTGAGTTAATAACATATTTCAGAAGTTCATTTCAGCATTTTGAATTATAGCTTTATTAGGACTCTGAAAAGTAAGCGGCAACTTCGGGACGTATAACACCAAAATTCGGAATTCGATCTCTGCAGTGGGCATAACGTAGATAACCCATTATATAGCTTTGCTCTCGCCCCCAGTGACACAGCTGTATGTCTGCGGACTTACAACTCTAGAATTCGGAATTCGATCTCTGCAGTGGGCATAGCGTAGATAACCCATTATATAGCTTTGCTCTCGCCCCCCAGTGACACAGCTGTATGTCTGCGGACTTACAACGCTAGAATCCGGGTTTCGATACCCGTGGTGGGCAGAGCGCATTGTGTAGCTTTACGCTTGGAGAAAAACAAATGACATTTTTCTACAACTGCTGAGAGGAGAAACAATTATGTATGTTAAAAAGGTAACAGAGGCAATACCAGAAAGGTTCAAAACTAACACTGTTAGCAATGAAAATTCAATCTTTAAAGTCGAAATATTTAAATTTGCTCAACACTATGTGTAAATATAGTGAAAAAAAATCAATCTCTAATGGCTAGTTTCCTATTCAAAAGAATTAAACTCATAAACAGTTTGAAAGTTATAGTTTTTAACCGTAGTTTTCTTTAACTGACAGAGTTATTGCTTTTGTTATTTCTTATCTTTTTTAACTTGAATCGTACAATTTCGATTTTGATGTTATTAAAATTGTGTTTCATCTATGAGTGATATTATCTATAGAGAAAAAATGAATTTTTAGCTGACGCTACGCAAGTGTTCCTTGAATATGTTTTATTCATAAAACTGTCGATTATGTTTAAAATTCGAACCTTTGAATCTCTAAACATTGTTGTCAGGTTATATATACTTAGAGAAAACGATCATTGTGACGTAAGACTTATAGTACGTTGGAATATAGTATAAAACTATAACGCCAGAAACCGAGTTCCGACACCCGTGATGGGCAGAGCACAGGTTGCCCATTGTGTAGCTTTGTGCGTAACTACAAACAAACAAACAGTAAAACTATTTTTAGTTTGATCCTTTCTAGTAACTATGATCCAAATACGTAAAATATTTTCTGAAAATAAAAAGAAACAGAAAAAAAAGCAGTCTCTGAGAATCATGTGAGGCAACAGAATTATAGATCAATGGTTTTCATTCTGTGGTCGGGCGGCTTCCATCATGTGGTCTGATGAAAAGTTCCATAATAAAAAAATAAAGGCAGTAACATAGAACACTATTTCCCAATGTGGGAAGGCAGTAGCATAGAACAGTGTTTCCCAATGTGGGAGCCGTAAAGTTTTTTCTGGGGGGCCGCCAAAAAGTGGACCAAAAAAAAAATATGCTGAATTAATTTTAATTCTAAAAACAATAAGCCGATAAAATTATGTTGAATTAATTAAATGATACAGTATGTTGAAAGGAGATGTTATTGTTTTTACTACAACACTGTTTTTCAATCACCATGCTAAAGTTATAGGTTGGGGGGGGGGCTCAAATTTTTATGTTCACATCAGAGGAGCCTCAGACTAAAAGAGTTTGGGAACCACTGACATAAAATATAAATATCGCCGTGTTCTGCTGAAATAAAAAAATATCAGGTGGTCTGCAAAAACAAAACAAAAAACTGAGATACATTGTTGTGGAAGAAACATTGTTGACTTAAGTACATAATTGGAGGTATGCAATTTTTAAATATTTTTCTAAATTCAATGTTCTATCTATGCTGTACTCAACGGAAGGATTGAACTATGAATTTTAGTGTCATAAGCCTTCAAGCTTATCGCTGAGCCACTGGTGTTACAATTCTATCATTTATTGCATACTTATTCCACAGTTAAATACACATGGAACGATCTGATATTCTTTTAGTTTCAGTATTCGTACCGGATGTGGCTTAATAGTTAGAGTGCCCAAACTATGGATTCGTGACTCGCGTCATGTTGCCGAAAACACGCGCTCTGCACATTCGAGCCATGTATGCGCCATAGATGTGACGATCATGTCACACAATTCGTTCAGAAAAGAGTAGAACAAGAGATGACGGTGGGTACTGTTGACTAGCTACCCTCCTTCTGGTTTGTCAGTTCAAAATTATTCAGTCATATTATCATAAAAACGATACTACATTATTTAATATCAAGCCTCAAGATTAAGCTTAAAATTCTCTACAACATTAGTTGCAGATGTTAGAGAATTAGTTGGAAGATCTTCAATCGTTAATAGAAAAAAATGTATGTTTGTGGGATTATTTAGAGCTTTGCAGTTGGTGAACGTTTCGCAGCTCCCAGTTAATCCTTACTCAATGATGCACCTTGATGCAAATATATTTACATTTGTATGTGCTCTTACAGTTATTGCCAAGATTGTGTATCAAAGCACAAGACAGAAGATTCTCTGTAGTTCGTAAATAAAATGAAAACAAGAGACGTAGCCTACTAAGGCTACAGTAAGAAATGTAGTATTTCCCGTTGCTTCTTTGTAAGAAAACACCTTATCTGTTTAAATATATAAACAATAAAGAGTCATACCAAATAGTTTAACTGTTTCATCATTCATTAATATTCCATCGTCATGACTTGCTATTTATATTATTAATAATCTTTTATATAGATTTAGCCAGTCTTTCATAATTTGTAGGTGTTGAATGTTTGCCAACAGCTTTATGGAAATATCTAAGCAGACAACCTTTTAGCTCTACGACTGTTACTGTATAAAAATGTCATTGTAGTACAGTGCAAATTATTCATTCAAATCTTAACATTACTCCCTTGAACCGCCTACTCCTGGAATGCTGCACAGCCTAAACAACCTGATGAGGCCTTTGTATATTTCTTGCTAGTCGTACAGCAGAATCTTCAAGAAAACCTGAAGACACTAACTTTTTTTATAACTGAAAATCGGCATGAAATTGAAATTTGAGAAATTTGAGAAAAAAATATAATCTTCAAGGATTCTTGTGGATAATTTAGTTTCAAACTTCAAATATTTTATTATGGTATTAAACAGGTTTTACCAAGAAGTTCAATAACGTAATATCTTCATTGTGAGTTGTAAACCATATTTAGTAGTAATACATACGCTACAGTTGTTAAACCATAGTTCAGGTTAATATCTACCAATGAAGTGTTGTTTCGTGCTCATCCTTTTTCGTTTACTGTATGTTTTGCCTCTTAAACAAGACGAAAAAACAACAGCAACAGTGATAAGTTATCAAGTGTTGACTGATAATGTTTGACGAGAAAACTGAAATAAAGCTGGTGTTTATAAAGAGATGTTTAGATCTATTCAGAAACATGAGAATAGCAACATCAAAATAGCTCATACTGGACCAAAAGTTTAGTCCTGTAAATAATAATAGCGTGAGTCATGCCAGTTATACTCTATCATTTTAACTTGGCTGCAGTCATAACGATGCCTCTATATAATAGCTATTTTAGAACTATGCCTTGCTAGACACATGTCTGGGCGTGGCTTAATGGTTAGCTTTGCAGATTGTGAATCTGAGAGTGATTGTGTTATAAGAGTGATGATCATATCCCAGTGTTTGATTAAAGTCTCCCAAGAGTGGGCTATGGATAATGATAACTGACTGCCTTTCCTCTAGTATATCAGTTCAAATTTAAAGACAGCTAGCGCAGAACCCTTGGTTAGCTTCGCGAGAATAGCCGAAACAAACAATCAGCGTCACAATTTTACGTGATTTGCATTAAAGACGCTTAGAAAATATATTTTTATTTTACAATAACTTACAATAAGTGCAGAATTCTAAAACTGAGTTAATCATAACCAGTAATTAAATAGTCTGAAAATCTGTTACTTTCCAACTCGTGGATACCCTTGAGATTAAAGCATAAAATGGTATAACTTTTTATGGGGTACATATATATATATATCAAAAAGCTCTTTTATCCCCCTGACTTTATCGTGGTGTGACGTACATAAGTTATTAATGGCAGTGTCACGCATGAATGATGTTATATATAGATCTTCACCACCTATCGATGGATGGCTCAAGCTTACACGAATACGTCACACTTTTTGATGACGTTTAAGTGCTCAGACCAAGGCACGTGAGACTCGCGCTATCGTGCCACAGAAGCTTAATCTGATAAAATCGATTTGATTCTATACAGAACTAGTTTTCATTCTATAACAAAAAGAACCGTCATACTTGGACTCTCGGAATATGTATCTATTACTTTCAACATTTCACTAATTTCAACATTCCTGAATTATCAAACTAAAGCTCTAAAACTATGTATTTTACTTCTTTCTCTGAATATAAAAAAACAAACAAACATTTACTTGTTTAAGGGAGTTCCATTTCATTTAACTGTGGTTTTACGAAGACTTCATAGCAGAAAATGGTATCGAAGTTTGTAACTAAACATATAGATAGATATATCTTGTTTGTTTCCTTTGGATATTAAAGCAGAATTACACAAAGACTATTTGTGATGGTAGTTGTGTTTGTTTGATTTGTCTGTTTGTTTGTAAATAAGCACAAAGCTACACAATGAGCTATCCCCACCACGGGCATCGACACCCGGATTCTAGCCTTGTAAGTCCGCAGACATACCGCTGTGCCACTGGGGGACATGTGTTTGTTTGAAGTTAAGCCAAAGCTACACAATGGGCTATCTGTGCTCTTCCCACCACGGGTATCTAAACCCGGTTTCCAACGTTTTAAGTCCGCAGACATACCGCTGTGCCACTGGGGAGCTGGTAGTTGTGAACTGGTAGCTAGAGGGAAGGCAGCTAGCTAAAAGCACCCTCCACAAACTCTTGGGCTACTCTAATCGAATAATGGAAATTAACGTCACTCTTATAAGCACTCACGACCTCAAACTGCGAAATACGATTTTACAGCAACAGAATGCGAACCGTGGACCCTTTGGATTCACAGTACGGCGCTTTAACCATTAGGCTACGCCCAGCCCAGATAGATAAATAGATGTTTATGTAGGAACTCTCTTTGAAATGGATTTTTCTCGTCTTACTTCAGAGTATGAAAAAAACTGAAATAATACGTAAAACGTTTCTTGAATATCACATGGCCAATAGTACGTTCATCTATGTTACAATGCATTGGAAACATTTATTCCTGGTAAACCAGAATAGATGTATAGATTGAACGTAGAAAAATACATTATAAAAGGCTATCGCTAAAAAATATACGTTTCGAAACGGTTTTTGTGACTGTAATATGTTATATGTCACCATTAAATGTTGATGAGCATTCAAACACCTAGACACATATGTTAAGTGTTAAAATACTATGATATAATTTACTTTCGAGCCATTTGATATTCGACGTAGCTGGGGAGCAATGAAAGTTAAAATCTGAAGTCCAGGGTGTGAGAATTAAGCCTAACTTAGGAAACGACTTAAACTAGAAATTAATGTCAAAGTGTATATAAATATCGAAAAAAAAACTCATACCAGTTCCCCTATTGTAACAGCTCGGTAAACGACATGTATATGTATTTTTTTTAAACTAGCGCCTTGTGAAAGTTCTTAACTTTGTAATAATCTCAGTTTAAATCCTGTAGTGAGCATGTTGTTCAACCATTACGTAATATTTGGATCGTTTTTATAATGACAATTTACATTCGATCTAGTTGTTTGAAATAATTTACGATTTATTGTTACATGAACTTGCAGTTCATCATTCCTGGCTTCATACAAACTAGAGAAATTTGTGGTGTATTTTAAGACACAAATTGGTAATTTCATAAAGCAACTCATCGAACAAAAAATTATTACAATTAATCTTCTATTATGTCTTCAGGATAACAACAAAAAATTATTACAATTAATCTTCTATTATGTCTTCAGGATAACAACAAAAAATTATTACAATTAATCTTCTATTATGTCTTCAGGATAACAACAAAAAATTATTACAATTAATTTTCTAGTATGTCTTCAGGATAACAACAAAACTTATTACAAATAATCTTCTATTATGTCTTCAGGATAACAACAAAACTTATTACAATTAATCTACTAGTATATATTCAGGATAACAACAAAACTTATTACAATTAATCTTCTAGTATGTATTCAGGATAACAACAAAACTTATTACAATTAATCTTCTAGTATGTCTTCAGGATAACAACAAAAACTTATTACAATTAATATTGTATTATGTCTTCAGGATAACAACAAAAACTTATTACAATTAATCTTGTATTATGTCTTCAGGATAACAACAAACTTATCACAATTAATCTTGTATTATGTCTTCAGGATAACAACAAAACTTATTATAATTAATATTATATTATGTCGTCAGGGTAACAACAAAACTTATTATAATTAATCTTTTATTGTGTGTTCAGGATAACAACAAAACTTATTACAATTAATCTTCTATTATGTCTTCAGGATATATTTGAATATTATATGAGTAAGTATGTGCATATGTGTAAACTTGTAAGTTAGGCAGAAAAAAGGTAGGGATGAATAGTAATATTACGTTACCTTTTCTCTTATTTTGTAAAAATAAAATTTTGATACAGTACCGAACCACAACGTATATACTTGGCCTGTAGAGGCGTTCCAACAATATTTCTATGTTTGCCGGTCTCCGCCGTATGTGCTTTTGTGGTAAACGTGCCAGGCTGTAGATCGGATGCGACTGAACACGCTCTGCATTATAAAAATTGACAAATAATCCCGTTATTCGATTCAAAGACTCTGAAAAAGCCTTTTTTTTTTGGCTGGATAGCTGTCTTCTCTATAAACAGTAGTTAAAAATTAGGACCTAACTCCTACGGGACTCTGACCCTGTGGTTCATTCGATGTGCACATAAGGCGCCATTCAGTTGAAAAAATTCCAAACTGTTGGAATAAAGTTATCATACAAATAAATAACTTTTTTTTAGGTTAAAATATCGTATTCAAAGTAGAAAGTATAATTAAAATGATGTTAAATTATCTTAAATTTTAACTCAATTTTGTAAGTGATAACAGTTGTATTACCACGGTAACGGTTTCTTTATTAAAAATAAAGGCTTGGAAAAGAAAAAAGTGCATAAAAAATATTTGAAACATTAGATGAATTTTGAACGCGTTAATAAAAACACCTTGGAAATTTATTTTGAAAATTATTATGTTTTAGTACTTTTTACCCGTAGTTTATAATATTGGATCACTATGATTTTGTAATGGTATTCGGATCACTATGATTTTGTAATGGTATTTGGATCACTATGATTTTGTAATGGTATTCGGATCACTGTATTTTGTAATAGTATTCGGATCACTATGGTTTTTAATGGTATTCGGATCACTATGATTTTTAATGGTATTCGGATCACTATGATTTTTAATGGTATTCGGATCACTATGTTTTTTTAATGGTATTCGGATCACTATGGTTTTTTAATAGCATTTGGATCACTATGATTTTGTAATGGCATTTGGATCACTATGATTTTGTAATGGTATTCGGATCACTGATTTTGTAATAGTATTCGGATCACTATGGTTTTTTAATGGTATTCGGATCACTATGATTTTTAATGGTATTCGGATCACTATGGTTTTTTAATGGTATTCGGATCACTATGATTTTTAATGGTATTCGGATCACTATGATTTTTAATGGTATTCGGATCACTATGTTTTTGTAATGGTATTCGGATCACTATGATTTTGTAATGGTATTTGGATCACTATGATTTTGTAATTGTATTCGGATCACTATGATTTTGTAATTGTATTCGGATCACTATGGTTTTTTAATGGTATTCGGATCACTATGATTTTAAATGGTATTCGGATCACTATGATTTTGTAATTGTATTCCGTACATGTAAAAACATGTTGTTACAGCTCATGGGTAGAGTATGGTCTCGTGGTTAATTTACTCAGCGTGCTCTGATTCACGTTGGTGCCGTTAGTGCGCTATAAGTGTGACAATCAAATCCCAAATTCAGTCAGACAAGAGTTAGCGGTGGTTGCTGTTGAATAGTTGACTTCACTCTAGCGAATCAGTTCGAACTCAGGGACGGCTAAACGCAGACAGCTTCTGAAACAAACTGTTATTTCATACCGAGACGTGTTATCGCTGAAAATACTTCACACATTCAGCTGTATGGCATTATAGAAGTTAAGGTTAGCAACCCAAAAATAAATTCGCCATTTCGTTGTCAGGGGCACAAGCATAAATTTATAAGGGAGTGGTTCGGGTTCAAACAAAAATCTGTAAAGGAACGAACCTTTTTTTAAAGGAATAAGTGGCAAAGCTATACTAGGGAGGTCCAGGCCCCTCTAAAAGGTTTTGTAAATTTTACTGGTGCATGTTGATGGTATCTGAGGCTGTTTTTTACACTTCTTAAGTATGTTTTGTATATTTATCGGTCCTATTTAAGGGGTGCTTCTCCCCTCCCCATGCTTACGCGCATAACTTTGATGTATTTTTGTTTTCCTTATTTTCCAACTTAGCCATTTTATTTACGTATTATTTACACATTTTTTTGTGTTTTACTTTACTTCATAAACTCCTGACAGTTCTCTGTCTGTCTTCATTATTCTATCATATGCATTCTTCAGTTTTTGTGTGACACGTGAAGTGTGGGTTGAAAATTCAATAAAAAACTTAACGACCTTGACTCTGAACACAACAAAACTTAGTTATCTGCTTCCACCCCTAGGTGTCTAATGTAAACACCAGTTTGACTGTAGCATCTCTAATAATATGAGCTCTAAGATAGTCGAAGAAAGCTTGCGGGGTGATGTCATCATGGAAAAAACAAAAAACTATAGCAAAATTAATAACTTTCATGTTTGACGCTAGGAGTCGAAACTTGAATAATGTTTACTTGATCGGTCGACAAAATATTAATGGTTAGCATTAATCAATTAATTAATTAGAAGTTATTAACGATTCTAAAATTACAATAATTGAGATTTTTTGTTGTCTTCTATAGTTGTTGTTTTTGCATGGCTTGTGCTTTTCCAGCCCTTTGCTAACTACAGTGGCTCTTGATATTGCTTCTGGTGAAACAGCAACCAACGACTGTTATGGAACTGCATCATTCTAAAATTGATATTAACCTACATTTTCATTTCTTATTTTTCAAAGACCTTTAGTATAAGCTTTGAATGATCTCATTTTTAATAGGCATGCACAGAATAAAGAATGCTGTGAGGAAATAATCTATCACGATTCCTCACAAGATAAAAAGTATTCATTTTATCATCCAAGATGCTCTAGTTCTCTGGCTAGATGCCCAAAACTCTCTCTCTTGGGCGAACGGAATATTCACCATATCATGTAAGGGGGTGACAAAGTAATGAACAGTATGGATTACTTCGTTGGTTGTTTACATTAAGAACGTGGTTCAGACAGACTAAGTTTTCGTAGAGACGATGAGTTAGTGTAAGAACTAAGCATACAGTCTTAATTATCTGATGAGAAATAACATAGTAAGTTAATGTTAGAAGCAATATTTGTGTTTCGTTAAGTTTGATGTTGTATTTGTACAGAGACGTAACTTTGGCTTTCTAAACGAGTCTGAAAGGAGGAGATGATTGCTATATGCGCTGCAAAAACAAACCTAATGATTCAATACCTTGTTTTGGTTGTTACTTTTTTAAGTTCGTGCAATGCTACACGAGGGCTATCTGCGCTAGCCGTCCCTAATTTAGCAGTGAAAGACTAGAGGGAAAGCAGTTAGTCATCACCACCCACCGCCAACTCTTGGGCTACTCTATTTTCCAACGAATTGTGGTATTGACCGTAACATTATAATGCCTCCACGGTTGAATAAACAAACATGTTTGGTGGAACGGGGATTCGAACTCGCGACCCTCAGATTGCGAGTCGAGTGCCCTAACCACCGATTGAATACAAGTTCTGTTGAAATGTGAGGGTGAAACTCCCCAGGTACAACTATGTATTTGTGTAATCTACAGTGCATTATGAATGAGTAAAGTCAGTTTATATACGATCCGTACTAATCTGGATATTCGAGTACTTTCATGGACATAACTTCGACGTTTCTTAGGTCTCATTTTATAAATCACTGTAAAAGTATTTCGGATCCTTGAATTAATAGAACTGTAAATGTTGGATTTCCTTGTATTTTGTAATTTTGTATGAGGTTGAGAAGCTGAACAAAGTAGACTCCTCGGATGTACAATATTTTGTAAATGTTGGATTTCCTTGTATTTTGTAATTTTGTATGAGGTTGAGAAGCTGAACAAAGTAGACTCCTCGGATGTACAATATTTTGTAAATGTTGGATTTCCTTGTATTTTGTAATTTGTATGAAGCTGAGAAGCTGAACTCCACGGATGTACAATATTTTGGGCATTTAGTAACGAAACTATAAATATAATGAGTATATATAAAATCAAAATGTTTGGATTTATGTGTAGTCAGGGGCACAACTATCTGTCTTAGTGGTTGGATAAAGTACACGTGGCACCGATAATAATCAACAATAAGTTAAAAACCAATTATTCATCACTTAATAAAGACGTTATCATTAATCAAATAAGAAAGAAAATAGAATTTGTATTATGTAATGAAGTCCTCATAATGAGTCCCAATCATCATCACCTAATAGCTATCAACTCTTCATCAGTTAATAAAAGCTTATTTCTGAGGCCAACTAAGGACAAAATAGGAGCTTTCATCAGGTCAATAAATCTTTAACTTTAGCTCCAAGCGTCAATAGTCAATAACTTAAAACCACCATCATATAATAGGGTTAAGTATAGCGAAAGGCTAAAGACTTCATCATAGATCGAAAGCCTCCGAAATAACCCCTTATAGAATCATAACACATTTATAATACAACTAAATAATCAGAAAATATGAACATGTGTTCATCGTAAATAACGAACATCAGGCGTTAGTGATAACTATCTATTAAAACATAAGCTGTTGCTAGGCAATTTTATAATATAAATAGCGTCTCAATCGCTGCTATTCGGCCTGAAGACTCCTGGCTTTCTGCGAAAGGTCTCGTCGGTCCTGAAAATAGTAGACATTGTGTGCTTGACATATTATTATACACTCTTCTTTCTTTCATTCAGATGTTTTCATTTATAATTAGATACTGAAGACGTGGTCATCATCAAATTGAGAAAGGTACTGAAACACTATCAGCAAACAATCAAAAGTCGTATAAATGAGGGCCATAAAAATATCCGAAATAAATAATGAACATTATCTTAACGACCTCATAAAAATGAAAAACCAGTTTAATAAATTATCTAAGAGATCTTGGGTAATTACAGTATCTTGTTTCATGTTTACTGCTAGACTACACATATCTTTAAGATGTCTACAATTTTCTTCTTTTAAGGCATGGGGTAATGTAAGACAAAAACCAAAAAGTAAAAAGTCGTGGTTAATATAGCTCATGGCAGGAGGACAAGTACATTCGGTCAAGAATAAGAAATACAAGTGTCTAATGACCGAAATAGCGACACTAGAAAGTGGCTAGCAATATATTAGAAAACTGATCCTTGGCTTTCAGTTAATGTCACGCCTACGTTTGGAAACCAGTGAATTATGAGACCTGTCGCCTCTTCATCAGGTGCCTGACGTCATCGAAATAAGTTGAACTTTTTCTGTTCGCTTATCATATTGTCCTTTGACTGGTTGCCAGAACACGTTCAGCAGAAAGTAGTTTTTTTTCCTTAGCGATTCATAGAAAAACATTCGTTCCGAAAGGATTTTATCCATTCAACTGTTGTAGTCATAGGTAAGAGGAGAAGCCACTCAGTGGGTCCTCTGGAGTGGTTTTGATTTTATCGCTTTAAGTTTTTGTACGACTACCTTTCACTTGTCTATATAATGTAGACTTAATCAGAATAAATTCAATACATGGGCGAATTCATACACAATGTTCAAAGCCATTTGTACTTATTAAGTTTTCTAAAAAGCAAGCAAAAGAGTTTGTTTGTTTGTTATGAATTTCGCGCAAAGCTACACGAGGGCTATCTGCGCTAGCCGTCCCTAATTTAGCAGCGTAAGACTAGAGGGAAGGCAGCTAGTCATCACCATCCACCGCTCAACTCTTGGGCTACTCTTTTACCAACGAATAGTAGGATTGACCGTCACATTATAACGCCCCCACGGCTGAAAGGGCGAGCATGTTTGGTGTGACGGGGATTCGAACACGCGACCCTCAGATTGAGAGTCGAGCACCTTAACCACCTGGTCATGTATATGTTAGAATAAATGAAATATCAATTCACATATTCTCAATAAAGATTTTATGACTATAATCAAATGCTGGGCCTGAGGCAAAAGAGAGAAGTAAAATTGAATGGGTTTTGAGTTTTTTAACTGCTGTATCGGAAATTTAATCTATAGCTGAGTGGCATCCTACCGCATATATGTATCACTTGAATTTCTTATGAATTAAATAAAAAATAGTAAGACGGTTTGTTTTGTTTGATGAATTTCGCGCAACGCTACTCGAAGGACGTGTGCGCTAACCATTCCTAATTTAGAAGTGATTGACTAGAGAAAAGATAGCTAGTTAACATCACCCACTTTCCAGTTTTGGGGCACTCCTAACCAACAGATAGTGAGATTGGCCGTCACGCTATAACGCCCTCACAACTGAAAGGATGAGAATTTTCGGCGATAGGACTAGAACCAGCGACCCTTAGGTTGAAAGTTGAGCGCCCTAATTATCAGACCATGCTAGGCCAGTTAGATGGCAATAGAAACATATGGCTGTGTTGGTGTATGGTGTAAATAAAAATCAACAGAAAAATAAGATGATAACCGAGGCGTATAATGGCGTTGTCCATTATTGATTTGGTGTGCTCGATATTAAGGTGATTACTGGAAACTGACGTCGTTTGCCTGAAGAGCCGACATGTTTTGGTAGATAAACTCTTAACATTAGTTATATATCAGCGTTGTAGGGCAGGAATGGCCAATTTCCTAGCCGTTCTGACAATGTTAGGTTCTGAAGTTTGTGTTAGTGAACACTGATCCGAAAGAGCACTCCAAACCAAAGTCCTTAAAAATGGAAGAGGGAGTGACCAAGCACTGAAATTAAAAGACCTTAGAAGATAAATGAAATAACTA
Organism: Limulus polyphemus; assembly: GCF_000517525.1. NCBI lineage: Eukaryota > Metazoa > Arthropoda > Merostomata > Xiphosura > Limulidae > Limulus > Limulus polyphemus. The sequence continues at coordinate 364,176 of NW_013665741.1, forward strand.
ATAATACGACATATATTTCAATAACATTTTATTCAGGTACAAAATTTCTAAACAAGTTTAAATTTTGTGCAACAACATGTGACGTTTTTGGAAATGACAAGATTGATGCAAGTTTTTTTTTTTTTCATTTTGCTTCGCGTACCAGGGGCTTGGCCACCTCTGCGATAGTTTAATGATAACTATGCATGCCTCTGCAAGCCGCATAACATAGTAGACAGAAACATGCGTGGAACTAAAACGATCTGGGAATCATTCAATAAATTCTAACAGCTTTTCGAGCAAGTTGTCTCCCGGGGCATAATCACATTTTAACTCGAATCTTTAAAGCAATGTCTCATTGTATCTCTCGAACACGTGTTACAACATGTACATTTAACTGGGTGTATAAATGAAACTTCCTGCATTTTTTCTTGTCTCCTGAAAACGGTAGAGCATATTCCATCGAAACATTAAGATTTTTTTGTTAGTTTTATATTTGATTTTAACTTTATACAATAAAATATTGTGTATTCCTAAAAACGCCGTAGTCGTCAACTGGTTTTATTAGAACTATACGCCTTCCAGTGAACAATCACTCAAAGGGAAAGAACGAAGAAAAGTAGGAGTAGCGCCATTTACAAAATTGATTTCCAGAAATTCACGCCCGTGGCACTAGGATCTAAATCTCTATTCAAAATCGTTTTGTTTTTAGCAATTTCTAATGATTCTCTCAGGTTTAATTCATTTTTTGACTTAACTTCAAATATTTGTAGATTATCCCAATCAACACTATGTGAAGAATTCGCCACATGTTCCACCAAGGCCGAATCACTAGTTTTTAATTTATCAACGGAATTTTTATGGTCTTTAATTGGAAACTTCATATTTTGACTTGTCTGTCTAATATACTACTTATATCACAACTATAAGAGATTTTAGATATTCCACATCTATCCTTTACTTTGATTTTATCTTTAACACCATTAATGATATTAATTAATTTTAACTTAGAGGTAAAGGTTATTTGATAAGTAATATTTTTTTCATGAACACGTTACCTATTTTTGTTGACTACAATAGAACATATGGCAAACATATTCTTTCCTTGTCTCCCTTACTTTTTGCCTGTAGTTTGGTACACTCAGAAATCTGTAATTTATTACAAAGTTTTTATAGATCCTACCTATAATATCAGGTTCATAACCTCCATCGATTGTTATATATTTTAAATAATTCAATTCTAACACTTGATCTTTATTACATGAAGGGACATTAACGGTCCTATAAATATTTTAAATAATTCAATTCTAACACTTGATCTTTATTACATGAAGAGACATTAACGGTCCTATAAACAAAAGACGAAAATGAGGACATTTGTTGTGACCATGAGTGACACGATCTTGCACGTGGCAGCATGGTGACTGAGAATGGTTTCCTGTAGACAGAAAGCCATCCTCTCTTTTTTGCAGAAACATCCATGAAACGTTGAAAAGTAGGTCTAACCTTATATTGAGGATGTCATTTTAATTATGCCTGACACAGTAGCGTTGGATTGACATGTGGTAGATTCTGTACGTGTGTTCTTCCGTCTTCTTTTGTATTACGGATGATCGTATGGATTTTACATTTAACTGTTCGCAAGCTGAGAGATATAGAACCCCCTTAAGTGACAAGAAATTGTGTGGCTTCAATTTACTGGACTGGATTGTTATGTTTCGTGTTTTCCTTTCGGTTGGTTTTAGTTAACTATTTCTTCATTATGTACAGATAGATAGAACAAATCTTGTTTATGTTACCTTTAACTAGAGCGGGGAGTGGCCTATTGGTGATTGCGCTATAAGTGTGATGGTAAAAATCCCAGTATTCTCTCATATAAGAGTAGTCCAAGAGTTAGCGGTGAGTGTTATTGATTAGCTACCTTCCATCTAGTCTGTCAGCTCAAATTAAGGACAATTATGAGCAGATAAACCCTTTTTCAGGACATTAAACAATCAAAGAAAAAAGAAATAGCCTATCACCTTAAATTAAAACAGGGGTAGGAACAAATCTTTCTATAGTTTCAACATTACTATTGTGTAAGAATAATACAATGGGAATATTTCACCTCAATGACGTAATGGTCATAAAGAAGAAAAGAAGTTTTTTTAAATTTATTATTAAGCATAAAACGACACAATGGGCTATCTGTTGTGTGCCTACAGCGGGTTTCGAAACCTGATTTTTAGGGTTATGAGTCTTCAGACGTACCGCTGAGCCATCAGGAAGCCGAGAAAATATATTAAAGAAACAAAAAAATACTTAAATATCAATGCACACACATTTTAAAATCGATAAATGCCCGAAAATATGATAATGGTTTAAATATGAATGAATACATAATAATTTAGTTCACATTAATTTTAAGAACGCATTTAGTAAAGAGAAATTAACTCTAATATTAAACTGCGCTTTATGTTGTAAAGCTAGTTTTAAATCGAGTTGTTACAATTTGTACATTAACTATTTAATGGCTCGCTTTTAGGTCTGTCACCTAAAAACCTAACCCCAATTATATCTAGACGTGTATTAAACACGTACAACCTGCTTGAAGCTTCAAATGAATTCATCATTCATTATAACTGGATGTTCCAATAACAACATGATACTTCTGGCTCATGGTTGAAGTCAAATCTCATCAGGTGGTCTGACACCTATGATTGAAACTAACAGCAGGTTAAAATAGGTGCAGAAATAACTATATATTTTAACAGCCGTCTAGTCCCTTCTCTCTATTTGATATTCTGTTTTGCGAATTGAGATATTTATATCATCGCCGTAAGAAGAAAGAAAAACATTGTTCTCAATTTTGGTAATTTACATCATTCTGCCTATTCCTGGTTCTTCGTTATCTATGATTATCACTATTCATTCGCTAATGATCGCTGGTTGACTAATGTTCAAAAGCTCTTCCGTGCGTGCGGCAGAAAGTAAAGACGGCGAGTGACTTCAGCGATTATTCATATCTTTTTTTTTTCCATCAGCTCAGCCATGCTTTCAACCCATTAGAACTTCGTCCTCGACTTCAGAGAGAGAGATGTATAGGATGGATTTCCATTAAGTCGAAATAACACCTAGTTTTCACCATGTAAACCATCAACCATATATACATCATAGTTAAAAGATTTAATGTAACATATGTAATTCTTACCGTACTTTTTTCCTGTAATACTGTCAAACACATCCAGTAAACACGCAGTACTAAACAGCATGAAAGATATGTCATAATGATATCTATTACAATCGTATATCTCTTAAAAAGATATACAGGTTTTTCTCGAACCAGATATATCGACGTTAACGAATACAACACTGATTATTGCGGTCTTCGTAACAAAAGTGATTTATATAAGAGACGAGTTAAGATGAAACAGCACCAGTTGCTAGCTCCTGGACAGCTCTTGTTTCATTGAATAGTGGGATTTGTTTGGTATTCCAATAAGGCACTTAACTACGGAGTTGTGGCAAAGGGACGCGAAGCAGGGACTCCGAGATTCACAGTCCGGAACGTTAGCCACTGAGCCACGTCAGGCTCGCGAATTGTAGGTGTAATGTTCTTGTGAAACTGTAAAAGTTGACTCATTTTTACTGTTTTACTTGTAAAATGAGCTAATTTTTATTTCACTATTTTACTGAGTATAAACAACACGATAAGAAAGGAAACTAAAACATTCTGTTGTTGTTGTTGTTAGGACTAAACGCAAATCTCTTTATATGATCTTTAAACGTTGACATAACACTCTTCCTTTCAGCCCGAGATCCATCAAATCCAAATCCTCTATACGCGATGAGGAAAACTATGCTGGAGAAAAAAAAAGCTTTTTAGAACACTTTTAAAAGAGTTGGAAAATTGCTTTGATTTGTCTCTCTTGTTTTCTTTATTTTAAAATATAGTTGAAAAAAATTAGGCAATAAAATATAAACATATGTTTATAATATATAAGTAATGTACATCTGTTTTCTATAGATATGTTTATAATATATAAGTAATGTACATCTGTTTTCTATAGATATGTTTATAATATATAAGTAATGTACATCTGTTTTCTATAGATATGTTTATAATATATAAGTAATGTTCATCTGTTTTCTATAGACATGTTTATAATATATAAGTAATGTACATCTGTTTTCTATAGATATGTTTATAATATATAAGTAATGTACATCTGTTTTCTATAGATTCAATAGGTGATGTATATTTATTTCCTAGAATTAACACGTGACATGTATCTATTTTCTGTGGATTCAGTAGGTGATGCGTTTTGGTTTCATTTGTACTCGGTAAACGCCGTGTATATTTTTCTTTTTGATTCAGTACTGACGTATATTTGTTT
>NW_013665741.1:369549-371235 GCF_000517525.1 Limulus polyphemus
TCAGTAGATGATACGTATCTATTTCTTTGAATTCAATAGGCGGCGTGTTTGTTTCCCGTATATTCAGTAGGTGGGTTTGTATTTGTTCTTGTGGAGGCACTAGGTAGCATATATTTGTTTTCTGGGGTTCAGTAGATGATACGTATCTATTTCTTTGAATTCAATAGGTGGCGTGTTTGTTTCCCGTATATTCAGTAGGTGGGTTTGTATTTGTTCTTGTGGATTCACCAGGTAGTAAGTATTTTTATTGTTGTTCCCTGGGATTTAAAAGGCGAAATGAACCTGTTTCTTGCGGATAATACTCCCGAATCACGAACAATAACTGATACTTTTGTATGAATAATTATACTTAAATTTATAATTCAACATCGTATAGTAGTCTTGATTTGCAATTTTAAAAAAAACGACGAAAGTGTTTTCTCTAGAAACGGAAGGACAACACGTAAACACTTGTTCAATTCGAACGTTTTGGTGAAATAATAATAAGTAGTATTTTAGCATATTATTACAGTAGCATTGTACCTATAGAGGGAGTGGTTTTGTGAAGAACCGTATTATTAGTTTCTAATCTATTTCCAGTTCACCGAGGAACGCTCTAAGGGAGCGAGCCGTTTCAAGCTTGTATTGTAATCATTATTATTAGGTTGTACATTAACAAGGCATTCTTGAAGCAGGTAGTAGTAAATTATTATTATTATAAACAACTTATTTGTTTGGATATTCTATAATTTTACATTATTAGATCACGCATGTTTTTCACGTAAAAACATACATACGTACACAAGAACTTCAAGTTTAACTTAAGTAATATATATGAGGTAAGAAACTATTGAAATGTAAACGTAGTAATTATAGGGATTGTGACGCTAGAATCTGGGGCTCGATTTCCCGCGATGAACATAATAAAGGTAGCCTATTATGTAGCTTACGTATAAAAAAAGACAGACAATTGACGGTTACCCGTATCAGTACTAATTACCTCTTCTTATTTTTATGTCACAGGGAAGTGTCATAAAGTGATGAAGGACAGGAAAGTACATTTTTATGAGAATGTTCTTTGTCAATAATTTTTAGTATACCTTTTATACTACTCTATGAGAGTATGCAGCAGTAAAACTATTCAGTTACATATTCGATAACTTACACGTGCGTGTTTGTCATCAACGCAGATGGCTTAAATGAAATATATTAAAAATGTATGTTCTAAAAGAAGGACTTCCCACGATACACATAACGTTTAAAATATCTACTCGTGTGGTACTTAATGTAGAATAAAGACATCGTAATATCTACCCACTGGTGCAAGAGCGAATAACAATATTTAAAGTTAATATTCTAATTGGTTGAGCATAAATGTGTTTAAGAAGGTACTTAAGTATTCAATAGAAATTTAATACCCAACTATCCACTCATAGTACAAAACGCCCACAAAAGTTATTTCATTATTTACTCAAAAAAGCAGTAGAAAGTTGTTTTACGTGTTCATTCACGTGGCACTTTGGAGTGAATAACTGAATGTTAAACGATTATTTATGATGTATGTAACTACATCATTCAATGACGCTCTTTTACTTATTCACAATATCTCTACCAGCTATTAAAAACATTCTAAAGATACACCAGTTTACCTATTAATTAATGATAATAATGGCTGGAGACGGCTTGAATGGGTAATGAAGAAAAACT
>NW_013665741.1:372178-383579 GCF_000517525.1 Limulus polyphemus
GTTGTTATCTATATATTATAGTTGTTGTTTTGCTTGTTGCTATCGCTCCTCTATAGTAGTTAGACCTTTAATTCCTCTGATCTGTGTTGTTATCTTTATGGTAGTCGTTTTGCTTCTTGCTACCGCTCCTCTACAGTGGTTAAACCTTTAATTCCTCTGACGTGTGTTGTTATCTTTAATAATGAAGCAGTGTGAATACCATAACAATATTTTATCAACGAAGAAAATGTTCATATTGTAACTTTTTACTACCGCTCGGTGGCGATTACAGACCATGAAATGAGAAGCCACTGGGGCACGAACAATAATAAGAAAACCAACAATACCTTCTGATAACAAATTAGTTTATTGTTTATCGATACCGTTATATATAGAAGTTTATGTACTCTATATTTTCTTTTTAATGATTTCAATATCACCCCTTCGTAAGAATACAAATTAGGACTTAATATGTATTTATGATCAACATTCCTTTATTTTTATCGACCTCAGAGAATTCGCAGAACTTTGGTACATTACCTTTATTGGTTAAAGTATTTAGATTGTACATTTAATTGTTGTTGTTTTTTAATGAACAATTTAAGTTCCTTATTGTCTATTATCTCTTTGGTTTTGATGCTGAGAAAAAATTCAGCATAGAGTCAATAATGTCATTCTTCTAAGAAAATCAATGAAACGTCGATACATGAATGGTTCCAACCTAGTATAACGTACTTAGTGCACATTAAGAAATCTTGTTTTCATGGAACATTTACTTCATACCATTAGTTTTTATGTTTCAACTTTACAATCCATTTTACTTGATGTTATATGAGGAGTAGTCATTGTTCGGTGTATAGAATAAGCACAACAATGTCATTTTGCACAAGTGCAATTAATACTTTACAGACAAACAAGAAGCTAAATAGTGCGCTATCACAAAAAGAAACGGAACGTATTCTACTAATTCCTGTGTTAATTCTATTGATGCTATCAACACAGGTTTCGAAGTAATTAAGCACGATAAACTTGAAATGGTGGTTTGTTTTGTGCTGGAAAGAATTACAGTAATGAGTTATATATTCAGAGGTTTATTAGTTTCGCTGGTTTTTGACATGAACGTATTTTTGTTTTGTTTTATATAATTCGTTAATTTTATTTTTGTTTTTAGAAAGCTATTTCAGGGCTATGTTTATCTTGTTTAGTTTGGTTTATGAGTCGTTTTTTTTACTTTTATAAATCTGTCTCTTCTTCGTAGAATTCTTATTTTATAATTGTCCCCTTGTATGTATAAAGGAATTAAATCCCCCCTTTTTTAACAGAGAGGGCCCAAATCTTTATATTTTATCAAATGTTGTTTATGGACGACGTAAACAAATCTGATTCACTGTATAAAAACACAAACAAACTGTAATTACCAATGTTTGCTTTCGTGTCAGTAGCCGCGTTCTTTTTAACAGTAAAGTCCTAAAAGAAATACACTTTAACCAGTTACAGAATTGCCCTAGTGTACCACTTATAAATTTGTATGGTATAATTGATGTTTACGTGATGTATACGCATCATACCCTTGGTTACAGTTGCTATACTTTTTGTTGTTTTTTACATTTACAAACAGTAAATGATTGCCAAACAATGAACAAAGTTTTACAAGAACATGACTGATAGTGTGCTAATTTTCTTTCAATTCAAGAAGATTGTTGTTTCGTTAAATAAACGCGGTGAACCAAAAATAACAACCAAAAGGAGCAGGAAAAGTTGACATCACCACTGAAGAAGTGAAATAGAAAAACATTTTGATAAATGTTCCATATACAGATATGTTACATAAATATCACATGTGTTAAAATACACGACGTAAATATATTCATAATTAATTATCTCAGATAAGTACATTATATGCACACACAAAAAATGAGATCAGTCAAACTAGGCATATGGGTGCACGAGTTTGTGTAACTCTGTCGTAGAACATTCCTCAAAAATCTTAGTTTTCTTTTTTACATTTAGGTAATAATTATATCTTGGCGGTTTCTTTAGAAACTGGAGTTTGCCGCGGGGATTAAACACGAGTTGATCTTGCTAAATATACGTTTTCGAACTTTTGACATGACATGGCTGTGGTATAATTTTCGGCAGTGAAACAGATGTAAGAGTTCATGTGCTCATAAGAAGCACCAACTTAGTTAAAGTGTGTCTTGGCAACGTTTGACGTACGTTATTGCGTGGCCTGAAGATGAGACTAAATATAGCCGCTCGTGCCGGGAGTTAGCTTAGAAAAGAGTTGGTGATCGGGTAGACTAATCAGAGTCGGGTTTTTTTGGCTCTCTCTCTCTTCTTGTAGCTTGTTACAAGGTTTCTGGATACACCGGACATTAGTCAGATCTTTCTAAACTCCGACTATAACGCTATATGTTTTTTTTTTCACATTCTATTTTTCCTCGTTTTCTAAAGCGATTGTCCATTTTACTGCAGTTTTCTGTGAGCGTAAAAATTGCAAGGAGAAAATACTCATTGGCTAATAACACGTGCTGTGTGTCAGTTTCCCTCTGTGAACAGTTCAGTACATTTATCTCGGGAAAACCTCGTCTTGTGAAAATAAACACACCAGGGAGGAATACGCAAACGCCAGGTCAGCAAGAGTAATAGAAATGTGGAGCAGAACGTGCGCTTTATTTCTAGTTTAAGTACAACATATTCTCTGTTATTATCTAGCCGTCTAGGAAGGAATAAAGGGTATTGACCTTTTTCGTTTTCTCAGTAAAGTTAGTATGAAGTGCCCAGAAAAAAGTGTGAAAGATGATGGAAACTTTTCGACTCCAGTTGAGATTACTGGCCGAAGCGTTGCCGTGATGACCGTTGTATCTGGCGGACTGTCTAGCTCATTCTGTGACAAAGGTGTTCAGGTTAGTGATTGTCAGAGAACAGACAGCTATGAACGGATTACTGCTGGAGGTCTTAAATCACGAGATGCAGAAAGGATTTTGTGGCGGCAAGATAGCGAGCGAAGTGATTCGGTGCGATCCGCCGATGCCCAAACTTCTGCCGGCCACAGCAGCAGAAGATCGGCCCGTCGTAGCAGCCACCGCCTGAGACGGTCTGTTTCGGCAAGGGAAGGGGAGCCCGTGCGAGTCAGGCCTAAAGTAAGGAGGAGTATCAGCGAGAGAGGAGAACATCTTAATCGACATCACAGGCACCATCGCCGGTCGTCCCAGCGCGGAAGTCAGCGCAGTCGACGGATGTCAGATTCGGGTATTGGCAATCTAAATCGTCCTCCATCCCAAAGCAATATCAAAAAACAACAATGTTTCTTCTATGAAAGGAAATGGAAGGATAGCAGAAACTGTAGCTGTCGAGTTAGGCCTAGTTGAAGCCCCAGGGGTGAGCCTGAAAGAAACGCGAAGACGACAGATAGTATTTGCAGTCGTCTTAATTTCTTTGGCAATTCTCACAGCAAGTGTCTTGCTGGTAGCTATAACACTGTTCATTTCACCATCAGCAGATAATGTCAGTAAGTAAACCACCACAATCTTTACGTGAATGTAAACACAAAACCTCTGATATTTTTCTTAGCAGATAACATTTTCAAAGTATTAAGATTAAATGCAGATATTCTAATATAATTTCATAGACTTCTTTTTATTAAATTCATCAACTTTAAATGAATAAAAGTTTGGAGAGATCTCTCGTAATGTTTTTAACCACAAAAGAATTTAGAAATTGTAACCATATTTGTGGCGGAGAACAAAGTTATACGAACCTACGTGTGCTTTGTAAGACAACATACAATTTTCCACACTAGGTGGAATTCTGGTAATACCATAGTCACCTAAAGTAGACTACAAGAACCTACGAACCTACGTTTGCTTTGTAAGACAGCTTACAATATTCCACACTAGGTGGAATTCTGATAATACCACAGTCACCTAAAGTAAATCTAAACTTATTGTATTTGATTAAATTAAGAGTTGCGGTGAAAATTTGAAATGCTTAATTTGTGTTGTTGCAGTTACAGATTTTCAGTTTCATACATAAGTTTAGTACTTTTTATGGGAGTGTAACGCAGTGGTTAAAGTGGAAATCCATAATTTGGGAACCTAGTGTCATTAAGTCATTCTTGTTAGACGATTTTTAAAAAATCAACTGTCCAGTGCAACATGCTATTAAGTATACACTGTATATTGGATAAGAAAAAGTCACTATCAGACTACAAACATTGTTGTAAGACCTCTGGCGACTTTACGTGACAAGGTACAAAGTTCGCTTCGCCCATCGCTTCCAGATTCTTCTAATTGTGAATAGACGCTTCCAGTTCCTTCTAATTGTGAATAGACGCTTCCAGTTCCTTCTAATTGTGAATAGACGGTTCCAGATCCTTCTAATTGTGAATAAACGCTTCCAGTTCCTTCTAATTGTGAATAGACGGTTCCAGTTCCTTCTAATTGTGAATAGACGGTTCCAGTTCCTTCTAATTGTGAATAGACGGTTCCAGATCCTTCTAATTGTGAATAGACGCTTCCAGTTCCTTCTAATTGTGAATAGTTAGTCGCAGTTTCAATCTTACCCGGTGGAGACCAGTTTTCGCGTATAAACGTATACACCTATATATAATTTTCCGCAAACTTTCAATTATCCCATAAAATTGTTTTATCTCCATTTGATCTTTTTGTTTCTTATAGACAGGGTGGCTCTTTTTTAACCTATTCTCTCTCACCTCCTGCTACGAAAATCATAGAACTATATCGTTAGCCCACTGATTAAATTGAGGTTGGTCCACCCATTCTCTCTCACCTCCTGCTACGAAAATCACGGACCAACCTCAGTTTAACCAGTGGGCTAACGATATAGTTCTGTTAGAGGTAACGTTCTTTGTGTTTTATTTCTAGCATTTTGAAAGACGTGAATTGTGCTTTATTATTAGGCTTTGTCTTCCAAGTAAAGAGAATCCCAAGTGTGTTGCGTAAAAAATATTTAATAAATAAATCATCCTATTTGTAGTTAATGGAGTCAAAGATCAATTTCTGAGTAAAGTTATTATTAGTGTGCAATCAAAAAGAGAAAGCGCTTTTAAGAGGAGGTTTCTTCTTGCCTGTTTTTAAGTACTCGAAGGTCGAATATTTACTTTGCTCATCTTGTACTTAGGTTTCCGTATTGTAAGCACGAAGCAGTAATCTCTCTGTCGTAGTTCGACTTGAGCAAATATACATGAGGTCATCTGGGTACTTATTTTAGTTTCTTATATATGTTTTAAAGAGCTTTTGTGTGTGTTCATGGTTGTATTCTTAGTAACTGTTCGTTTTCTTTTAGTCGAGGTACGTGAACCGAAGGTCGTGATCACATTGTGTGGTATGGTGAAAAGATAAACTTGCCAGAAAGTTAGAATGGGCTTAGTGTTTTTATCCATACTTTGACTGTACCTGGAATTTAGTGTGATGGGCTGTTAAATTTAATTTGTTGGTAGCTTAACGCTTCTAACGGCTGTCCAAATAACTTAACAACACATTACTTGTATTGTTAAGAGAGCTTAGTTTATGTATGTGTGGAACGTAAGTGAAAGAATAAATAAAACTAACACTGTGATACAATCGTTATTTCGTCCGATACTTGTTTACGTTTGTGTGTGGAATACTACTAAATAAATAATTAAAACTAACACTGTGATACAATCGTTATTTCGTCTGATACTTGTTTACGTTTGTGTGTGGAATACTACTAAATAAATAATTAAAACTAACACTGTGGTACAAAAACAAGTATCAGACGAAATAACGAACGTTTGTGTGTGGAATACTACTAAATAAATAATTAAAACTAACACTGTGACAAACGTAAACAAGTATCAGACGAAATAACGATTGTATCACAGTGTTAGTTTTAATTATTTGTTTAGTAGTATTCCACACACAAACGTAAACAAGTATCGGACGAAATAATGATTGTTTTAGTAGTATTCCACACACAAACGTAAACAAGTATCGGACGAAATAATCATTGTATCACAGTGTTAGTTTTAATTATTTGTTTAGTAGTATTCCACACACAAACGTAAACAAGTATCGGACGAAATAATCGATTGTATTTTAATTATTTATTTCTAACACTGTGATACAATCGTTATTTCGTCTGATACTTTTTTTAACTTTGTGTGTGGAATACTATTAAATAAATAATTAAAACTAGCACTGTGATACAATCGTTATTTTGTCTGATATTTGTTTACGTTTGTGTGTGGAATACTACTAAACAAATAATTAAAACCAACTGTTATTTTGTCTAATACGGAGCAGGGAACAACATTTGTTGTAAATAAAACTAGATGCAAATAAAAGAAATAATACACAGATCAATACATTCGAAACTCTTCAAACTCAAAATTAAAATAAGTATATATTTTCTTGAAGCACATATACACTGTAGGAACGTTTAAGAACTAAGAATATTATTTGCGAAAGTTTTTTTTTATCTAGAGAATCGGAAGTGCAATGCGACCCCTATAATGGAGACCTGAAAGACAAGAAAACGTGACAAATATAGAAACTGTAAACACCCTCTTATAAACAGTAGGTTAAAATTACTGCCTTTGAAAACCAAGAGCCTCATTTTCCGGTTTTAACTGTCATTTTCTTCTGTGTCACATATACATATGTATATATCCGTGTTGTTTTTAACTGTGTATATATATATATATATATTTATTTACTTTATTTCCCTTAGCTAGATAGTTTTTTTATAATAGCTAAGCAAATATAAGACAAGTTTTTCCTTGTTTTAAATTTAATTTTTGTTTCTGTTATTTTGCAATATTTTGACATATAACGAAAAAGCCCTCTTGCGGACGAAACCTTTTTGCTAATCGTAGTTAGGCTTTGTGTGATTTTTTTTTTAAGACGGTATATTTAAGGAAAACCTTGGTATAAAATATTTTACGTATTTCTGACTTCAGTAAGAATAACGTTTTTAAACTTTATTTCTGTAGAATGTATATAGAAATGTAAATGCATCTTGCTTTCTCAAACCGATGAATATCTCTCTGAAGTGAATGATACACTTAATAAATATCGAAGCCATTTAAAGTTGTGTGTTTTATTGCAATACGATTTTTTAAACTGAAATTGTTGATAAAATTAGTTAAGAAAAAACAAATTCCTAGGCTGCTTTTCTTTGCTAAAATTTAACATTAAATGGTCGTGTAGTCTAATGTCCGAAAATGTCTTTCTTGTTTGTGATTTTGAATTTTATAAATAGTACACAATGCCGACGCATGGCATTGTTTCGTGACCGTATTTTTACGTTGTTTGCCATCAATTGTGATAATATTTGCTTTACTTCTGGCGTGATAACGCTGCAGAGACAAAAGATTTATGTATTTGACGTATTTTGCAGATTTCTATATTGGTTTCAACGTGCTGTGAAAATGAAATGATACATATTTAATCTAGAATTTGTATTCTATAAGTTACTACATCCTTTAATTTATTCCCACTGTTTAGCTCCAGGAGCTAATCAAATACGTCCATGAAATCGTGATATCAAACGATAGGTTATCTGTGTTCTGCCCACCACCGGTATCGAAACTCGGTTTTTAGCGTCGTAAATTTACAAATGATGAACAGTCTAAATAATCTTAAAGATTATGTCATCAGCATTTGTTTCTCAAGCCGCTTAAATATATATATACTAACTGGTGGCGTGCCTCCCAAGGGTGGCGAGGGATCGCATCCTTGCGGAAAAATGAAATAAATACCGTACACATCTATCCTAACAGGTAATTATTATCTCACATAAAATGTACATAGCATAAACTTACGTCAATGTCTACGTTATTCTGCGGTATACTATAACTTTTAATGTTTAGTATAGTGTCATATTGAAGGTTTGTTATCGGTATATATACATATGCGTGTGTGTATGGGGTGAGCGGTGTCAGGTACCACAGACAAAGAGGAACGCTGTCGTGTCGAAAAAGTTTGGGAATGACTGTTCTAATCTTTATGAGTAGTAACAAAAAACGTCTTGAAGGTTATGCCACCTTAAAATAATTTACTTTGCTCATTTTAAGTCTTCTTCTTCCATGGTGGCTCAGGGCTAATTTCTAAGGTTTATAACGCTAAAGTTCAGGTTTCGATCTCTGCGAGGGGGTACACCCTAGATTGCTCATTATGCAGCATTGCTATTAAAATAGTGAACAAACATTTTAAGTTCTCTCTTTAACTGTTTTAACTATTTAACTCGATTCTCTTAACAGAACTTAAATTCTATACGTGCGCAGTATTTAATATGAATTCAAAATCACTTTACTAGGACCCATTCTATCTCATAAATATTTAACGCAAAAGAATCTCTGAGCACGTCCTAATTATTTTATAAAGAAAAAAGTTGTACATCCGTGTACATTACGTTGTGACCAACATGCAAGTGAAAGCATGATAATCCGATTTACAAATACTTTAAAAATATTGGATTAAAATTTGTTTTACTTGCCTATTTAATCCACTTTTTTCCATTAGTTTTCTTAAGCCAGGATAATCAAGTTTTTGCACATTGAAATAGATTCTATTTTGAATATTTTGACCTGCCTATGTGTATAAAGTCATTAAGATAATACTTGTTAGAATTGATGGATAATGAACCCAAGGTGGGAGTTCTAACAACTACAAGTAGCTACATCGGTTTACACACCGTCGTTACATTCTACTTATTTTAACATTTTATGAAATAAAAAGCGCAAAAGTTGGGAATAAAAGGATTTGTTTGTTTGTTTTAGAATTTCCCCAAAGATACGTTTAAAGCCATCTGCGCATAACCGTCCATAATTCAGAACTCTTAGGCAGAAGAAGAAGGCAGCTAGTCAGCAGCACCCACCGCTACACCTCTTAATCGACTCTTTTCTGATTGGATATTAGGTTTTACTTGTCATTTCTGATTGCATATTAGGATTTGATCGTCATTTCTGAGTGGATATTAGGATTTACTTGCCATTTCTAAATTGGATATTAAGATTTACTTGTCATTTCTGGTTGGATATTGGGATTTACTCGTCATTTCTGATTGAATATCAGAATTTGCTCGTCATTTCTGATTGGATATTAGGATTTACTTGCCATTTCTAATTGGATATTAGGATTTGATCGTCATTTCTGAGTGAATATTAGGATTTACTCATTATTTCTGAGTGAATATTAGGATTTACTCATTATTTCTGCAGCGTATCCATGTCTCCTAAGTGCAGATCGCGTTTTTGCTGCAGCGGGTCATACATCATGAACCCTCAACTCACAGTGGGGACATGCTAACTACTACTGGTCTAAGAATAGGAATCGACCGGAAATGGGACCAATTTGCAGTCATGAATGGAGTGCCAAATGTGTATAAGTTATTGTAGTAATACAGGAGTCCAATTATTTAATTAGAGTCCTAAATTCGAAATGAGATTTTTTTTTATAGTTTAAGAGAGCATCTTCTGTGGTCAAAAATCCAACTATGTACTCGAAGGTCAACAGTTAAAAACATTAAAAACATACACTTATATTTATGTTTATTTCATTTTTTTACAATAAGGGCCAATCGTGACCTAGTCGACTAGCGTGCACAGACTATGACCAACACGCTCCTCACTTCGGACCGGGAGTGCTCTATAGAAATGACATTCAAATGCCTCTATCTGGTCAGACAACAGTAGCCAAAAAGTCGGCAGTGGATGCTGATGACTAGCTGCACGCCATCTAAGTTTTCAGTTAAAATTTTGAATTTCCTTAATTGGTCTTGTGTAGCTCTTTGATAAAATCCTTCAAAAACAAAAATGAACTTTGCAATAATGGATAATGAGATAAAATATTAAATTCTATTATGAGCGTTGAACAAAATTCAGATTAATGTCGTTTGGCATTCACCAGGTAGCGCTGAGGAATATCATGCGGTTTTCAACACACCTCGTGATATATTCATACTGAAATTTCTAAAGTGTATATTACAGGCTATTTTCAACATTTATTTCCCACACTAATTGCATATCAAAATACATGATTTTCAATGAAATTCACTACGAAAAAATATGTTGTTGTACTTTCAGTCATCCAAAGCTAAACACTCTGTCCAAGGTGGGGAATCGAACCTGAACTTTTTTGCATTTTAAATCTATAAACTTACCGCTCTGCTGACTTATCGGGGGACCGTAATATACTAAGAAATCTGCTCATAATTTTGAATCATTTTCTGGTTTTAGATAAGTTTGAGGCATTTTTTTATTGAGTGTAATTTTCAATCATCTTCTTATTGTATGTAATTTTATACTCCCTATTTACATTTTATTTTATTATTAAATAAGGATTCCAGTAATCTAAATCGGTGGTTATTTTTCGCTCTCGAACCACTTCGTCGGGACAAAAGACCCCGCGGATCACTTACCGATCCTACTCCATCTGTTCTATTCTCTCATATGGCCTCAGCTGTAGCATTGTACGTCAGTGACTTGCACGAACCACCTGGAGAACCCTCTCGAACTACCAATGATCCACGGACCACAGTTTGAGAACCACTGATCTAAATCTTATATACATCCTTTCTCGCTGTAATTTAGAAGTTGCTGCAAGCGAATATATTGAAACTTGGTAACACCAACTTTAGATGTTCTTTTGTGCAAAGCTACACAAGAGCCACATGCAATACATTTGTTAAGAAACAGGACAGCTATACTTACCTGAATTGGATTCATATTCCTTACGTGAAGTAATATACATTCTGTTAGAAAAACACGTATCTTTGTGTTAAATTGATTTCTTGAATCTACGTGTTTTTCTAACATCACGTAAGGAACGTGGACACCAAATTCAGGTAACTATACCCTTCTATTTCCTAATATAGGTATTTTAGGTGACTAAAGGTTGTAGGGTATCGTATCAAGACGATAAACTGATAAACTGGAGGAAAGGCAGCTGGTCAACAGTACCTACCGCCAACTCTTTGGTTATTCTAATGGAATAGTGGTATTTGACAGTCACCCTTGTAACTCAGCCATAGCCCCAACGCGCTAAGCGCGATTTTGCTGCAACGGGACACAAGCTGAGCACAATCGGTCGGATTCACAAACCGAAACGCTAAACGCGACAAGATATACTAAGCATACATAATTATCGTGTTACTTGTAGCAACAGTTTCAGTTTTCATACATGTTGTTTCTGTTGTAGTTTTATTTCTAGGTGACTGGAGACTTGATTTTTAATTATTAAGAATTAACTAATTGAACTGACTTTTTCTTAAAGTGCTTGGTTTAAATATTACATTATATTGTAAGAAATTATTTGATTGGTTAAAAGTAATATGAACTTTAACTTGTGGAGCTAATGGCTAAAGTGCAAAGTGAAAAGGAGGAAAATAATGAAAAAAATTAAAGTAAGATCAAGAGCTGTATATTCAAATAATTCAC
>NW_013665741.1:384579-395855 GCF_000517525.1 Limulus polyphemus
AAGTCATCACAACATGACTTTTAATATTAAAATGTAATGGTTACACTGTAAAACACACAAGTACAAAATTATTACGAAGTCGGTCAATTCGACCGATCTCGTAGCTCGTAGCGAGAGTCTGTAATAATTAAGACATGTTTGACTCAACTTGGTTTTCCTTGTATGTGTGTCCTAGGCTCTAATTTACACTACACTGATGCCTTCCCAGACATGACCATGATATTATGATAAACAAACTGCATATCAACCGTCAGGAACATATAACTTCCAACTGCAGTAATATTAAAGTTAAGTATGCATTTTACAGTGTAACATTAAATTATAATATTAAAAGTCATGTTGTGATGACTTATGTAAAGCTGTATCATCCCTGTATTCTTGTTTGCATTCGTTTTGGCGCTGTCATCCCTACATCATTTTATATTTACAAAATGTTTTTATTAATATTTTTGTGTGACGTTTTATCATTGACTGAAAGTTAATGTATTCTATGAATGTGCATAATAAAATTTAATATTATGTGTATTGATTTTTTTTTTACTCCTTCGCTTCATGCATAATATAGGGGTTGGCTTCCTAAACACATCGGTTGTATAGTGTAGAAAGCATTGAGTATTCTATGTTACAGTCATCTAACATTCATCTATTAATTTAAAAAAAATCATAATTCTAGTGTAAACGATATTATCATTACCCCTTGAAGTTAGGTTTTTACAGAAATATGGTGCTCATTTAAAAAGCATATGTATAGGGTGAAACAGGAATTACCGGCCATTACTACTAGTTGTTATGGCTAACCGATGACATCGTGCACTGCTCAGAAACACATAGAGTGGATTTAGGTTTAAACTGACGTTAGTGATAAAGTAGTTGCAGATTTATCTCGACTGAAACAAGAAGAAGAAAGATGGACAATTTGGTGGGTTGGTCACTTTCTGGTTTGGTATCTTAACGATAGTTTCTTGCCTTATTTATGGGCTTGTTGGGTAGCGAAACAAATGAAAGTGAGTGGCAATTATCTTCTAAAATAAAACTCTGTCATTGTTGATTTTTAGTGTGCATATTTGTATTATGCCTATTGAGTACTTTGGCCATCCCTACATACAGTCCACCGACTCTATGATATTTTAGCAAATAACTAGTAAAATAAATCTATTACGAACGCCATTACTAAAGTAACAGATGATTATTGTTTGAAAAAGTACTCTCCCTACTCCCACTGGCTCAAGGATAAATCTGCTGGCTTACGATGTCATAAAATCGAGTTTCGATACTGGTGGTGGGCAGAACAAAAGGTAGCCCATTGTGTAGCTTTGTACTTAACAACAACCATACCAATCAACAAATTGAAATATATATATATGTAATGTTTACTAATTAAACATACATTTTATCCCATATTCTATCAAATCAAGGTCCGTTAATGCGAGTTATTAAATTAAAAATATCCTGTTTTTTTTCAGTTAAAAAAAATGGAAGTACCATTCTCAGAATGTGAATTAAAAAATAGCGTTTTCTGTACACCATATATATATAAAAATGGAATTTTACAATTAAACTTTCGTTTGAAAATCTAAAATTATTGAATTTTGTACAAGAAGATTTGTTGGTTCGAAATGTTTAAAGTCTATTGTGCTTCTAAGCATTAAAAGTGAAAAATTAAACATCTGGAAAAAACACCCAATAAACATTATATGTATATATATTTATTGATTTTAGTCTCCTTTCGAAAGGCCAAACTTTACTGTTAAAGCTTGCTGCTGTTGATGTTGTGAAGTGCTTCCTGTGTTTTTATAACTTGGCATATTTCCAGCATCTCATCCAATTAAGTAAAATGGAAAGTGCCTTTTTTCTTTCTTTTTCAATATTGTATACAAAGGTTTGTAGAAAAGTACACTTTCAATGTATTTGATGAATTTGGTCGTGGAACATATATAAATATATCTTCGAGATACTCGTTTAAAGTATTTGTAAGTGTTTCTCAGAAAACATCGAAAACGACTTTACTTTCTCTGTATACGAAATACGTTTTCTTAATGCGGGTATGCACGATAATGTGTTAATGTTGTTGGAATGAATGGCGCGGATGTTGCTTCCTCAATAGAATTGCATGAAGCTATGTTATGCTTTCGCTTTTTTTTTTCTCTTGTTATTTTCAATTTAGTTACAGCACTGCTTTTCTTTTCGGACTTAAACGAAAGCCATTATAGAAATAGACAAGATTTAACTACAGACATGTATAGGTTGAGCTTATTTTCGTGGTTTACTGAGATAAAAAGAAAACGGCCTACGTTCTCCTGATTCTTGGTTTCGTGACATTGTCTTGATGTAGATGGATAACATTACTTCCAGCTAGGCGTCCTTTACCAAAGATGGCATAAAATACGAGTATAAAAATAAGAATAGAATTTTTTTACCGGTTTTAATTTTCTATCTTTATGAATTGTTTATGTTTGCGTGTTTTTTATTTAAAAAAACGTTAACCCACTTATTAATGTGCAAAAAATGATTTGATATCTTTATGCTGGTAATTCCGTGTAATTTTGAAATTAGGTTCGTGTTCATCGTAACAAATGCAGATTGAAAGTACTAACTAGCCTTCTACAGACATCACGTTGTAACAGACCAAGAAAATATCGTTGTTCTTCGTTTCATGTTCGTATTGAAACAAGAAAATATTTTGCTTTGAATAACAAGTGACAACTTTAGATGGATTTTAACAGTAGGCATATGAACCAGCAGCAATAAATGAATATCAGCTTTACACATAATAAACTTGCTGTATTAGTAATACCTATACAATATGTAAAAACCTTAAAGCATACATATATGATTGAGGTGAATTCAAACTTCTTTCTATAACGAACTAATTCCATTTTATACTTTTTTTTTTATCAGAAAACATGCAAATTGCTGCAAATACACAGCAGACAAAAATATTGGTTTCCATGACAAATAAGTATAAAGTCTTACAGGATATGAATTTCTTGTTCTTGGTTAAATAAACTGCAATACGATAACAATATTTATAACGATTTCATAACAACATACTTTTAACATGGGTACGAAACACGTTGTTTCTGGCTTGCTGAGGTATGATAGACACTAAACTCTTACAACGACTGCATTAACAATATTTTGATTGTAAAAATTGGAAATTATAAAGTTATGCAAGAAAAACAAAACAAAAAATGAGTAATGCCTTGTCAAAAGCAACAATCGCTTCTGTCTCTTCACGTGACATTTAATAATGATCTTATCAATCGTACAGTGATTATGCTGTAGAGTAATGATCCCTAGAAACTCCAGAAACAATTTCCATTCCTCATTATATTCACATCCTTTGACGACAGCTGGAACTTAGAGTGTACAAATTTAGCCTCATACGAGGTATATGTAACTGGCAAGTTACGAAAAATATATAACACTAATTATTTTTTAGCTACATGTTGTTTCTTTTGTGTTTTGAGATTTTCGTATAGCCGTCACTTGAATCTTCTTTCGTTTTATTACAGTTCGAAAAGAAAATCAAGAAATCTATCGTGTATGGTCTTCCACCTTCACGCCACAAGACGGCGTTCAGGGTGCTTTCTTCAACCAAAGTCTTAACACCACCGAGAGACCAGGATGATTATTGGTTCTCACAACAAAGTAGTGGATTTAATTTAAGAAAAGAATATTTTAAACTGTAGAGAATTACTTGTTAAACACAGGCAGGTATATCAATAAGGTATACTGTGTTTTTACAACGATATCAGATTTATTACATTGCTTAATAGCATATTCGTGGCTTTTTAGATGCGTTTAGCACATTATTGAATGTTGAAGTGCCATCTAGTGGTTTTAACGCAAACAAACGTTGTAAATTAAAATAGTGAAATTATGGTGTGTTTTATTTTCATGTATAGAAATCTGTATATATATATCGGTGTCTATGGGTGCTAAACTAAATAAACGTAGATAATTAACATAGCGATAGATATTAGAGCTAATAAAATATTACGATTATTTTTAACTCTGAGAAAACGTTTGTAATTTGTAGATAAGAGTAAGTACTTGATGATGTGGCAATTTTTTCGGGTATATTATCCCTAACTGACAGTATATTGTAATGTCATTCCAATTTTTTGTAGCTAAAAACTTAATTGTTCAACAGTCTATCTGATTGATTTACATATTTCCTATTGTAGTTTACTCATTACGAGTTTATCGAGTGTCTTTAAATACTAGTTTTTTATTTATCACTTTCGTTGTTCTGTAACTTTAGTGGTTTTTGTTTGAATTCGAAAATAGGAAACATTTTTCTGTTTATTTTATATTTTCTTAGCAGTAATGATATTGAATAAATAACATATTCCGATTAATAACGATGAAAGAAATTCCGTACAAAGATATATTTCTTCTTAACTTCTGACAAAACTACATTTTGGACTTGAAATAGAAAAAAAAAAGACTTTGAGAAGCAGTTTTAAAATAATTTTATCAAACAATGTTGAAAGGAATAAAAAAATGTAAAAAAATCTTTATTTCCTGAAAAAAATCTTCAATATTTTTATAATTATTGTGAACGATCTGCGAACTTAATCATTGTATTTACATTATACTCTGGTTCTATGGATTATAAGGTGGAAACAAAGAAAGTTATTTATTTTATATTTATTTGTCTTGGAATTCTTTTCGAGGTTGTATTGATAATGTTCATTGTTTTATCAAACTCTTGAAAATTATTACAATTTCAATTGTTATTCAGTGAGCTACAAAAATATATCGGTAGACGTTTCACAGTAGAAGAAAAATCTTTATTATTTCATCATTTTTAAATTCTAAATCTCAAAATCAAGTTTTTTCAATTACTCTGAAATACAACTCTAATTGTAAAACAAAATTCATTTTAGTTTTGTTCTGATGGCAAAAAGGAAATATATATGAGTGGGCCGATTCAAATACTGTCCAAGTATCCTTTTTTTTCCCTCGCTGACCAAAATATCAGTACATTGTCAATAACTATAAATGAAAATGTTGTTTGTGTCATTTATTTGAGAATTCACGAATCACTTTAAGTTATTTTTACTAATGGTGTAATCTTACATCATAAAAAGGAAACATACATCTGAGGGTAACTAGTGTGCCACCTATGTTTGACCACTAAGATGTTCGTCATACCTCCACTTCAACACCTGACAAATGCCCTCTTTAGCAATTGACATATTCAATAAACATTAAACTAGATCATTTCAATCCACAAACAGGTCGTTTTGTGCTAGTACAAAAGCTGTATGTTAGCGTGTATGTTTATTGATGTTAGGTTAAAATACTCGTCGTGAAAATATTTATATTAAGAATATTGTAAAACGATAGTTTTTATATTATCTTAAATTAATGCCAGGTGATGTTTTGTTTTTTTTTGCTTCAAAAACAAATTACTTATTAAGACGAATTAAGTAAGGGTTGTCTTTTCTGGTTGTTTGATTATTCGATAGAAATATTGAATTTACTTTTTATGTTTTCTTTTTCTGATTCATTGTAAAATAATGACTAGGAATGTCTTTGTAGTATTTGTTCACAAGAAAGTAATTTGGTTACAAGAGGAATTGGCAAAGATGCCCATGCTTTCCAATGCATCTTCCAGATGTTTGAGTGGAAGCAGAAGTTGGATACTGTCCAATTTCATTGCTCAAGATGTGTACAATATTTTTGAACAATACATGTGCATCAATGTCATTTTTTAGTATAGTTACATGTAGGTTTGAATCAGTATGTTAAATCTAGTTACAACCCGTGTAAATAGGATAAATAAACAGATACATCATTTACTCTTGCAGTTCCTCGCCTACGTTTTTGTTAACTAAATCAAACTAATATAATATTGTTTCGTTTTATAGCTGTAATTACAACATCTTGTAAGCTGTAATGATATGGCAGTGGCATAACTGATTCAGTTGAATCTTTAAAGATCGAAGCCTTACAACTATTAGAAAGATGACAGGAGTTTACAAGTTAAAGATAACTTGAAATACACTTATAGTACACTACATTCTATTATGACTAATCTAATAACTTATCGAATTTATATTAATTTTAAACATTATGAACACTGTGCATCTGGAGATATTTTGAATCATTTAAAAAATTTAATGCTCCTTTCTAACCTTTGGCAATCAGTTCAACTTTTACGAATTCCTGTCTGTCTCTTTGTTTCTTTTTAAAGGTGGCGTTCTCTATCTATAGTTAAACGTTACATTTCATTTATTAGTGAGCATATTATACACAAAACGTTAAAATGAAGTATATAATTTCAAAATAATCTTGACAGCGTAGTTTATCAGTCTTACAGAGTGAGTTTCTTGACATAAAAGGCATTTTTCATGATATATAAATAATAATTACATTCAAAACAAAATGTTAACTGAATAAATTAAAAATAAAATACCATATCTTCTAAGACATAGTAACACAATATTTAGTGTAGTCTGTCATTATACTTATAACTTATTAATTTCTTAAAGACATATATGAAAGTTAGATTGTTACAAAATGCACGTAAAAAATACTGAATTCAAGTTCTATATCCATCGAAAAGTTTGGAATAAGCGTGGGCTTATCACGCTAAAAATCGGTTTCCAATACCTGCGGTGGGCGGAACACAGATAAGATAGTGTAGTATTGTGCTGAACAACAAACAAACAAGATAAATCAAAACTAAAGAATAGAGGAATTAAGCTATACTACTAATAAAAACACACGTAACATTCGAGTAATATCCCTTTTAGCATAGCTTTAGAAATAAAATCATGAACAATGTTCTAGGGAGTAGGGACTATTAGAAATCGTATAACAAACTTATTAATAATAATCTCGTTGCTTTAAAGTTTTGTGGTGTAATAAACAATTACAACTGTTCGTCATTTTTACATCTACTTTCATTTCTCAAATGGCCCGGCATGGCCAGGTGGTTAAGGAGCTCGACTCGCAATCTGAGGGTCGCGGGTTCGAATCCCCGTCCCACCAAACATGTTCGCCCTTTCAGCCGTGGGTGCGTTATAATATGACGGTCAATCCCACTAAGCGTTGGTAAAAAAGTAGCCCAAGATTTGGCTGTGGGTGGTGATGACTATCTGCCTTCCCTCTAGCCTTACACTGCTAAATTAGTGACGGCTAGCGCAGATAGCCTTCGTGTAGCTATGCGCGAAATTCAAAAACAAACCAAACAAACATTTCTCAAATAAACTTGGAAGTGAGGAAAACAAAAACAAGTGCATGTTTCACACGTATTTCATTTATTACGACCATGGTTTCGCCAACTCTAAAAATCGTGGTTCGATCCCTATGGTGAACACATGCATACAGCCCTTTGTATTACTTTGTGCTTCAAAACAAATTAGTAATTATTGTTTTAAGGCACTTACTAGCAAAAGTTTAAGACTGAACATACCGAGATCATTGAAACAATGAAATGTTGCAGTTCACAGAAAGCGAATAAAAAACTATTAATATGCTCAACTAAAATTAGAAATGTGCGAAATGGAACTATCATCATTATAAGTCACAACCAAAAATATTGACACCCTACAGTTAATAAAAGATAATTCTAGAAAACATGCGAAATAAAACAATTAGTAAACATTAGTCCATAATTAATGTGACAAAGGCCAAATAAATAATTTCTGGCGGTTTAACAATCAATCTCTGCAACACAACACAAAAGAACATAAGCAATTCCAAACAGTTGTTCATCAAGCCCCAGTGACACAGCGGTATGTCTGCGGACTTATACCATTAGAAACCGGGTTTCGATACCTGTGGTGGGCAGAGCACAGATGGCCCATTGTGTTGCTTTGTGCTTAACTACAAACAAACCTTTCATCAAAAGTCTACCAAATCGCAATAGAACTAATTGAAAACAATTTAGCTGCATTATAACTTCAATAACAAGAAAAGAAGTGAAGATTGTCAACAGCTACTGAAAGAAGATGTTGTGACAACAAAGTAGATGATGTTCAAGACAAAGAAGTTGGATTTACTCTTGAGAAAAGTACTTGTCATAGACTACAACAAAGGTAATGGCTAAAGAGTAGCATCAAAGAAATAGGGAGTATCGAAATCCAACAGAACAACAACAAAAACTAATCAAGAAGTAACACAGAATATATTCAGCTGAAAGAAGTGGGCATCCATGGAGCAGCCCAAAAAAATCTAGGATTTAGCAGCCAAGGATTTAAAGAAAGATTTAGAAGCATAAAGCATGAATGAATTATACAAATACACCTGAACACAGAAGAAATGTATGCACTTAAACGTCGTTGGTAACCAATATTAAATAAAAAATCATAAAACAAACTGTCCAAAATTTGCTAAGAAATGTGAAGTTTTTCTCCAAAAATAGAAAAAATTGACACAGAATGACTGAAGAGAAAAAAGAAAGAAATCCTTCAGTGAAGAACATCTTGAACATACTGGTAAATAAGGAAGTGAATCGGTCATAATATGGAGTTGTCTTATTAGTGGATATATTCGCGTGACTGAAGAAGGAATGAATGCAACTATGTTTCAAAACATTTTACAAAGTAAAATTATACTGTCTGCTTGTAGGATGATTGGCCAAAGCAAACAGCTAAGTCAACTCTGGAATTATTGAAAAAGAGAGAGAGAGAAAAGAAGGCAAAGGCTTTGGAATGGCTTTTGCAATCACCAGATCTCAATCCAACAGATATACTTTGGACTGATCTATAAAAAAAGCTGTATTCAAGCAATGTGTGTCCAAACTATCTGCGCTGAAGGAAATATGTAACATTGAATGTGTCCAATCTGTCTGAGCTGAAGAAAATATATAACGTTGAATGTGCCCAAATTTCCGCCAAAGAGATCTACTTTACTGCTTGAGAACTACCATAATTGTCTAGAAGCTGTACTGAAAGCTAATCGTGGACGCACGAAATGTTAAGGAGGGGTTCCAGTACTTTTTTTCGAATGAATACTTGACAGAGATTATTTGTTAAAGTGATGAAATCTAACTTTTTTTTATGGTATAATAAGCAAAAAAGCGCCAATACTTTTGTTTGTGACTGTATGGTTAGACAAAAGCTACATGCAACTTCACAATTACTTGATCAGTATGATCTAGTTTGTATTAACATAATTTAGCAGAGTTGAGACGTAGATAACGAACAAAAAAAAACATTCATATTTGTTTAGTGTAATTCGATTCACTCTGATTTGGTCCAGTTTACACGTGAAAACGGTTATTACATGTTAGCAATGTTCCCAGTTGTGATGTACCCACCTGTATAATGTCAAGAAGACTTTTTTTTTAAATAAATAGTCTGTAATTTCTTTAACTGGTGAGTCTGCACATACGCTATTTTCAAGTTTTGAACAACTCGATTTTCAAGATCTACATATCTACATGTGCCGATCTTTCCGTTTATCAACGTTATATTTTGGTATCTGTGCAAGAACTCAGCTAACAGATGTTTCCGCATATAAAAGCTATCTTCAAGTTTTGTACATCAAAAAACGTTTTCAAATATTTCACTGTATAATACAGGTTTATTTTCTTTTCAGATCATATGCATGTAAACTAATATTCTGTCAATACAAAGTGGTAAATTTAAAAGTCATCGTAACAATAATCTAAGTATAGTTCAATGACGTACAGGTTATAAAAGGGGAGGCTACAGTTCTTTTAATATGGAAGGAGGTTCCGCTTTCATTCAGTTAAGGCGGAGCACTTAATATTCCTTGAAGTTCCATTACAGTCTTTTTTTAAATGGAATACAATAATAAGATACTGAGAGGAATACAGGCTGTATTCCTCGATAGTTCAATGGTATTTTTACGAATTTACAAAGCTAAAATCCGAGGTTCGGTAAACATAGCACAGAGAGTCCGTTGTGTAGTTTTGCACTAAAAATCATCACTAACCAATTGTATCATCTGTGGCAAGAAGATACATAAATATTCTATAAAAAGAAAGTAATAAAACTAATAAGTATAAATTGTTATCTTGGATATTTGTTTGTTTGCTGTTAAGATAGAGCTACTTAATGGGCTGTCTGCGCTGTGCTCATCACGGGTATTGAAACATTTCGAAGTTTGCTATCTTCAGAGACGCGAAAACGTTTTAGAAGAAACAATATAAAAAATTAAAATTAAAAAAGAGAAGACATTTACATTTTAATGGTTATTTATAAAATTGAGAAGAGGAAATAAAAGTAAAAAAAGAGAAAAAATTAGTTTCATTATTTTAAAAACGCGTGAAAATTTTAACAGAAGGTTTAAAGGTATAAAATAATTTAAATACTACAGTTAGAATTTAAATTTTATTTGTTTATTATTACAGGATCTGAGTAAATGTTAACAGCAAAAGTATTTTATGAAACATTTAATCAGAATTTTGACTGTTGAACTATATAAAATTCTACTTTTTTGGTGTTTTTCTGTAATACAAGTGGATACAGCATTTAAAGTCCCTTCACATATTGGGAAAATAGTAAGATAGCATTACTTCCCTAATGTTTAAATGAAACACCAATACCAGAAGTTCAAACTAAACTGAAAACTACCGAAGCTGGTTTTTTTTACTAACTACTACATTCATACGTGTCACACAGTATTTATACAAAGCGGGTAGGTAAACATTGGTATTATTGAACCTTCCTTTATTCCTCTGTTGTTAGATTTATACCACAAGGCAGGTTTTCAGTAGCCATGTTTAGGCTACGCTGAAAGAGCAGACAGATGTAGACTAATTCATTACAAATCGATAGAAATAATGAAAAAATATTCGTTCTACAAAAGACTGTAGCAAACTGCATCAGCATTTTGATAATGGCTAAATGGAGTTCAACGAAACCTGTAGCAGACCTGTGTTTACCCTACAGATAGAAGATCAACTGCCTCGCCCTCAGGTCTGCAGGCTTACGACACTAAAAATCGGGATTCGATCCCCATGATGGGCAGACCTCAGATAGCTCATTCCATAGCTTTGCGCTTAACAACAACCACATCAAACAAATATCTCAAAGATATGTTTATAAATGCTGGAAGAATAAGATAGACATCCATGCAGTTACAAATAATAGGCCTAAACTTGTGTGCCTGCACATATAAACGGAGACAAAACATGAACGTCATAGAATAAATACAAAAATAATAATATATCTGTTTTAGTTTCTTAACAGTGTTTCACAATATAAATAATTAGGAATAATTAACACAACATCACTTCCGAGTTAAGTTTCCAAAAAAACTTAAAATTAATATATACATGTATATAT
>NW_013665741.1:396807-406294 GCF_000517525.1 Limulus polyphemus
GCGCAGATAACCCTCGTGTAGCTTTGCGCGAAATTCAAAAACAAACAGTTTCAGAGTTGTGCCATGAGTGGTGTAAAAATCACTCCTACAACATGCTTTAGCTTTTGTTTTATGCTAAATGTGAAATGGAAAGTAACTGCTGCATACATATAAAGTGCTTTATTTACAGTTTTGTGTAAAGTGCGGAGTAAAATGTAATCACTATATACTGATATACAGTTACGTTTTAAATTTTGAATTAAACATCGTCGTAAAAAAAAGTGAATGTAGCATACTTATATATAACTTTGATTTCAGTTTTGTGTTAATGCGCTATGGCAGCTTATTCCTGTTTACATACATGCTTTTTAAAAGCATTGGAGAGACAAAACATGAATTTACAATATGTTGTGAACAAGAACAGTTTTGATCTATATATATATATATATATTAAATGTTACGTAATCAGCAATACTGGACCACATTTGTTCTTCATCTTTAATTTGGTTGTCTTTTCCCCCTGGGTCCTGCATGGTCAGGTGGTTAGGATGCTCGACTCTCAATCTGAGGGTCGCGTGTTCGAATCCCCGTCACACCAAACATGCTCGCCCTTTCAGCCGTGGGGGCGTTATAATGTGACGGTAAGTCCCACTATCCGTTGGTAAAAGAGTAGCCCAAAAGTTGGCGGTGGGTGGTGATGACTATCCGCCTTCGCTCTAGTCTTATACTGCTAAATTAGGGACGCCTAGTGCAGATAGCCCTCGTGTAGCTTTGCGCGAAATTCAAAGACAAAACAAACAAAACTTTAGCAAACGATACAAAACGTCTTAATTAGAATATTAAAATCATAGACTTCAACAGTATATATAACACTAACACCATAGCCTTTTACTTTAAGTAAATGATAAGATAAACATAACATTGTCAGTATTTTATGTTCTCTACTTTATAACATAATACTTTGGAAATGTATATTACTTCCATCATTTAATTACAGGATAATACAATAAATCAAGTCATATAATTAATAAAGTTATTTTCTATATGAAGATCTGCACCTTATAGCAAGCCACAAACACTTTCATCAGGATAATAAAATGTGTGCAACTTTGACAAATCTCATAAATATTGCTGCAGGCTTGTTTGTTTGCTTGTTTGTAGTTAAGCACAAAGCTACACAATGGGCTATCTGTGCTCTGCCCACCACGGGTATCTAAACCCGGATTCTAGTGTTGTAAGTCCGCAGACATACCGCTGTGCCACTGGGAGGCTTTCAGGAGGCAGCAACAAAGCTTTAAAAGTCAAAATGTCTGTAAAATTATACAAGAACACAAAAGTCGTGACAGACAAAACTCTTAAAATCAAACACTGATAGGGAAAACTTTGTATTAGTAATTGAACTGCCACAAACATCTGTTTTGACGTTACATAATCGTGTACAATTGAATACAAATATGCAATAAGCCAAAGATATAAAAAACAAATTATAAGCAAAGACTCGTCTTTTAGATTACACTCAAATCAACTGAAACATTTCACGTGGAAACAAAGCTGATATTTTCATAATATTGTAGGTTTTCATGTGGAAAAAAAAATTTCCTGTTTTTTTACTTACAAGTGTAAACCAGTTTCCAACCATTTATAAAAGTCTAAGCTCTTTACCAAAACGACATCATCCAATAAAGAAATTCAGGTTACTTCACATTTAGTATTGTTATTTCCAGTCCCACATGGTTAGGGCTTTTGATTTTTGGTTTAACCAATAAAACACCCTGCTACTGAAAAAAAATTGTTTTTCCGATAAACACCGGAAATGGGCAGTTGGGCAAACACACTGCAACTACTTTTATGACTCCATTGCCTCGGAATATTGCTCTGATGGACAAGAAACACGTTTCATCCGTTAATGGGTTGTTTTTATAACTCCATATAAAATATTAGCTGCTTTTACAAAGCTTTAACACAAATCAAACTACGTTTTGTACTTTTTAATTACTCCCATAAAAGAAGTTCGTGTGCAGAGAATATTAGTATAATCACTTGCAACAGTAAAAGAGAAAACTAAAAACAGCGATTGTAAGATACGTAAATAATATTATAAAACGGTTAAAAATAAACACCGATAGTTAAAAAAAAGCTTTACATATGGTCAATATAGCTGAACCTTTTTCTCTTGAGGCATTGGTAGATTCCTCATGGTCAGGTGTGGCGCAAGAAGATTGGTTTGTTTTGAATTTCGCGCAAAGCTACACGAAGGCTATCTGCGCTAACCGTCCCTAATTTATTCGTGAAAGACTAGAGGGAAGGCAGCTAGTCATCCCCACCCACCACCAACTCCTAAG
Organism: Limulus polyphemus; assembly: GCF_000517525.1. NCBI lineage: Eukaryota > Metazoa > Arthropoda > Merostomata > Xiphosura > Limulidae > Limulus > Limulus polyphemus. The sequence goes on from NW_013665741.1 coordinate 399,129, forward strand.
CTACTCTTTTGCTAACGAATAGTGGCATTAAAAGTAACATTATAATGCCACCACGGCTGAAAGGGTGAGAATGTTTGGTGGGACGGGGGCTCGAACCCTCGACCCCCAGATCGCTCTAACCACCTGGCGGCGTAAGAAAATTTTCATAATCAAAAATAAGGAAGTGTATACTCACGCAGTAACTTTCATGCAGTCTACTGGATAAGTGGTCGATTAAACAATAACCCATTCCTACAAGTGAATATGACAAAACATTGTAACGCAGTTTAGGTCAAATATGCATTTACTGAGAGGTTGGTTGACCAAAACAAGATCACTATATAGGCACGTCTACACTTTCAATGTCATGTTTCTGTTGAATTCAACAGAAGATTTCGTTGGTTGTGTATATCCTGCCTAATTTTTAAAAACTAAATTACGGCCATTTTGTAACTTCCAAAATTAATACGTACTACTACTTAATTACTTGATATGTCTAAAGTATTTAAATAATCTGTTGTTTTTTAATCAACCTAAAGCTTACTAACTTTCGTCATCTCTGTATTACCCATCCCCATCTAAGTCTCTTTAATTGATCAGATTTGATAACTTACTGTAACATATTAGGATGTAAAAAATCTGTTCTAACCAGTATTTGAACCTAGAATACTCAACTCACGCTTTTGTTCTGAGATTGGTGCTTTTGCTAATTAAGCTACCAAAACCATATGTTACAATTTTGTTTGTTTGTTGTTAAGCACAAAGCTACACAATAGGCTTTGTATGGTCTGCTCACAAGAATATCGAAATCCGGTTTTTAGTGGTATGAGTTCTTAGGCTCCCTACAGTGCCACTGGGGGGCTTAAGTCACAATTAACTGTCCATCCTGACTGATACATTTTGAGGGTTTGGTTTTTGCAAAAAGTTACACAATTGGCTACCCGTGTTCTGATCATCACAGATATCCCGAATTTTAGTGTCTTAAGCCTGCAGACTTACCGTTGAGCCTCTGGGAGCTTTCTTAATTAAAGAGCAAAATAAATTAAGGTCAGCACTGGAAAATCATGGCTTTATATAAGCTAAAATATGCATCAATGTTATATCACTGCTTTACACCAATGGCGCATAATTACCGAAGTGATTGCATAATTAAGAACTTATTCAACGATCCCCATCTTCCAGTACTCGAAGCTTGTTGAATCGTAATAGATACTACCCCCCCCCATGCTTAAAACGTCTTACAAATGTAAGGGTTCCTTTCAAAACATGCTCCATGATGCCTCAAATGAACCATACATTTCTGATCCTTGCACCCGTGGCCTTAAAAAAATTATTACATCAGACAATCATCTCACTATCTAGAGTCATTTCAAAATTCTTGTCTCTCACGAGAATCTAAAATTCCTAAAGTTAGGCATCACTTAACACTAAATCACGCAGTGAGGTGAAGAGAAACTGAAGTTTCTGACCGTCCCTGATTATATTTCCTTCTCCTAAATTCCCACCATGCTTTGGATTGGATTACATCAGGCCATTTGGCGCATTCAATTATCTCTTACCTAATACAGCAACCAGTCAAAAGTTTATGTACTTTCTAAAAAATTGAAACAACCATTCCAGAATTGTTTAGTTGCAAGAATAAACATACTGCTACGTCTGAATTCCTATGATTTAGTAATAAATTATAACAAAAAAATATGTTTACCTTCCTGTTTAAACCAGGCTCTTACATTACATAAATTTTCAAGCTTCAAAAATTTCAAGATTTATGTTCTAAGCTGTGCAGTTATAAAAGAAATATTATAAGTCTGCAGCTACAAAAGAAAAAAAAAGAAAACAGAATTACAATAATTAATAAATAAACTGTTTTAGAGATGAGAAGCCTCTAAAAATTGCCACGATGATCAAAAAAGACTGAGTGTTCCCAGTACGCTGCTATAGGGTTATAAAAATAGCATGTCCGCAAATTAAGGACCGACAAACTTAAACACACGTGGCTCCTCATAACAAGATGATTAAGGAAGGAAGAGGTATATATAGTACCTGACCCTCCCAGATTCCGATCAAGGTGGTTAACGAAAAAGGTAAGTGAATCAAAGTTATAATATTTAAGCTCTTATCTTCAATGTTTCAATCTCACCACACAAATCATCCATGGGTATTTTATTTAAATTCTTTAAACATTTTGGGACCCCAGTGGCACATCGGTATGTCTGCGGACTTACAACGCTTGAAATCATGTTTCGATACCCGTGGTTAGCAGAACACATATCGCTTTTTGTAATGCTTTGTGCTTGACTTCAAACAAACAAAAGATTTGAAGTTAATAGGAACACAATTTTTCATGTCCAGTTCGTTTTGTAAACGTGTGTAAAATAGTATAAATAATTTAGTTGCCCAAAAATTCAATCAGTATTATTTTATTATTAGATGTACCAAATTTCATATGAAAATTGTATGCCAATAGTGCTAAGACCCTGTCAATCGCTTGGGATATGTCAATTTCCAATTTTTCGTTTTTTCCACCATTACTGCATTCAAGCACATCAGAGACAATACCTGGTACTTCGTTAAATTTTACGCTGTTCTTATTTTTTATTATATACGAAACACAAAATGAAATACAAGAACTTTTTCCTTCTAAGTTCCAGGTATGTTTTATTTATTTTTTGAGATAGGAAGATGTACTTTTCTCTTTTTAGAATTTTGATAACGATATTAATAACAAATATAGGAAAATATGTATCCAGTAGAAACCAAATTTTTACTGAACTATTTTCCCTAAAGACCAAAATCAACACTAGAATAATTGAACATATTCCAAACTTCCAGAGAGAAAGTGTTGGACAGTAAAATTTTTAAGAGAGTTTGATGATACCTTATGCAACCTATTGCTCTTTCATTCAGATAGTTTTCTTCGCAGATAGGTTTGCAGTTTTTCAGTAGGAACCATAACTTTAGAAAATTATATAAAAATTTTGTTGACTGCAGAATGTACTAACCACAGGGATTGAGCCTTGAATTTTAGAGTTATAAGTATCTCAAACTTACCGTTGAACCACTATGGAAATGTAGGAAGAGTAAAATTGCAAGTACGCCTAACTAGAATAGTAAATATCTTACTTTATTTCCTGAAAAAAAAAATTAATCTCAACAAGTTGTTCTTTAAAACTGTGGAACTTACATTAAAGAATCGTCACAATTTATTATAGCTTCCCAACACCTCAATCTTCCCTAATTTTGAAGTGAAAGACAAGAGAGAAGGCAGCTAGTTAACATCACCTACTTCCAACTAGGACTACTTTAATCGAATAGTAGGATTTTACTTTCATTTTTATAACGCATTCACGGCTTCAAAGTTTGGAACACGATTTTTGGGAGGAAGACACGAAATATGGAACCTTGGATCCACAATCCTCCACGCGAACCATTAGGTTGCGCTCACTACTGCTGAAACAGACATGGGCATAAAAACATTTTGGATCGCCATGAAAATTCACTAGGGTTGGATTAAGTTTATATAAACTACAATTCAGGGTTTTACCCTATGGTGGATATGGCGCATAGTTTTGTAATAAAAGAAACAAAAAATAATAATATTTATAAACATTTTGAATGTTACTAGTCACAAAAAGTATGTCAATAACTGAAACAAAGAATTAACACAGAGAAATTAATGATAAGCCTTTTAAAATTTTACGTTATTGTAGAATATCTAGTGCCATGAAATTTATATAAGATATATATATATCTATTATATATGTGTGTGTATTTTGTTCAATGCAACATTACACAAGGGCTAATTTTGAACTGATGAACTAGGAGGAAGCGCAACAGCAACCAACGTCAACTCTTTGGCTACGTCAAGAACATTTTTGTCTGACCGAATACTGGGGTATGGCCTTCACTTTCATAGAGCCCTTAAGTGTGGAGCACGTTTTTGTAACCATGAAACACGAAAACTTAGCTCTCATATTTACAGTCCTGGCACGCTTGACCCAATTTAAAGAGAGAAAACTATATTATAATAATAATAAAAAAGAATATACGGATGAAAAGGCCGGAAAAATCAAAGCGAGTTATTAAAATGTACACTCATATAAAAAATAAAAAGAAAGAAAAGGGTTACAATATTTAAATCATAAAAGTTACAATAAAGAATGCATTTTTTAGTAAATAAAATTAATCGCATCATAAATCAGTCATAAATTTATAAAAAGTTATTCTAATAGAGAAATATAATTAACAGCTTAATTGAAAATATTAAAGCATGAAAAGTTCAGAAAATCCGATGAATTTTGAAACGACATCTGTTGTTAAAAACTACATTGCTCCTTTTTATTGATCTGTTGAACCAATTGTTTGACGTGTTATTAATCTGTTTAATAATGGTAATATGTACATTGATTAATTAATTTTTAACCCAATAGTTTATATTTTGGTATAACCCACAACAGCAATATCATATTATTAATGTTACGATGTTAGGCCAATTGACATTATATTAACTATTGTTAATTATGATGTATTAGGGTTGTAAGTTGTAACTATTATTTTTTGAGAATCATAATTATGAATATGATTCATAAACCTAATAGTAATACTAGTAAAATGTAACACTAACAGATGTGTGAACTTAAGAAGTAAAACTAATACTAATAGACTAAATGTTACTATATAATACACAAACTTTAATAAGTTTACAGTGCTCACAGTTTGGCCTATGTTTTATTTTTACTTTTTGAAAACTCTTGCTTTCTGGCAGAACTTATTCTTATTAATATAACTATAGGATTCAACAATTTCAAGCTTAATATTAAGAGAATCGGTGAATGAACACGAAGTAAAAAAGGAAAAAGTTATTTTTTTTAAAAAGACCAAGAATTTGAAGAAAGCATTGAAAAAAGTGGTATTTCTTTTCGTTTTTAGTTTTCATGTCCGTGTTTGTTTGCTTTTTTAACTAATTTCCCATACAAACTAACCTTTTTGGATAAATTTGGGGTCTGTACACACCTATTTTGACTAAGGTTTTGTGTATGTCAGTGCATTTTTTCATCTCAACCTGTTACACTACATACAAATACGTTTTTGTTTGAAAATATTACTCAATTTTATTAGTGAGATTTATTCCGCAAAAGTAAATATGTTTTATCTCCAATAGTTTTCAAATGCACGATTCAGATATTTTTATTAGTATTTGCAAAGATATTAACACTAGAATGAATTAATATTTTCAATTAATATAAAGTTAAAAATATATCAGTGTGCTATATTCATTTAATTTGATAAATAAATGAGATATCTTGAGACAGTCTCACTTAGTAATAGCTAAACAGGATTGTAAATAAATGAGTATGGTTTTGTTAAAGATAAATTTGGGGCAGCAAATTTTAAATGAATGACAGGTTTCAAAGCATTGTTTTATATAGGTACCTTCTACCATTTTAAACCACAAAGAAGGTTGTTACATTGGTGGGAAAGTTTTGTATTGGGTAATAAATCTATGCTGGCAGTTTTGTCAGAACAGAGAAGTCTTGTAAAAACAACTAGTTTTTGGATGTGGTTTATGTCATGCTTTTTTGTTGTTTAATTTATCCATCGCCTCTTCCACACTTGCATAATGATTTATACCACAAACTAAATTCTGATGATGATTGCATATGTCTTGGAAAAATTGAAAGGAAAGATTTGTTTGTGAATGTACAGATATTTGAGCAGAGTTTCTGCTCCCTCCCCTGCTATTTAACACTAGCCACTAAAACTATACACTTAAAATTTATTCATCATGATGTACCCAAGCTTCTACCCTATTTAAAGTCTTACAATTTCATTATTTACATGTAATAAGAAATATCCATAATTGTATCGTTTAATGAAGTGTATCAATAACTGGATGAAACAGCAAGGTTTCCTACGTCTTGAAAGTAAAGGTTGTTTGTTTGGATTTGTTTTGTTTTAGTGTAGGATATATAACTTGTATAAAAGTAAATTCCTGTAATTTTTATACCATATGAAAAAATTGTCCTGTTTTCTATTTGTTTATCAAGTTTTTTTTACTTGTACTTTATTTGATACATATTTACATCAATAATGTATAAAGTAAATATATAACTTTCAGTATTTAAAATTATACATGTATTTTCAATCTTGTTTCAGATTTATCTTTATTAGAATAGTAGTACTATGTATGTGTATAACTAACCTTATAAGTTTACATTTCCACATTAGCCACAAGATTTGTATGAGCATTAATAAAAGATTACATTTTAATTTTGAAATAGTGCCATTAGCTGTCTGACAGATGTAGATCACAGAAAATAACATTTGAGAATATCAATAATCCATATGGAAATTTTGCTGAAAGTAGGCATTATTTCTTAGAGTGCAATTGTCGTTAATGATTTTGAAAACATTACACTGTTTAGTTTAACTTGCATTAAGATTAATCTTGAGTGAAACAGCTTTATTAAATTTTTTTTAATGTATTTTACAGGCTCGACACTTTAGAGAACAAGATATCGATGGTGTGTATTCTTCTAAAATTTTTAATTGAAACAGTAGCATTTGCATTGTTTAAAAGTGTTTTGATATATATATAAATTATACTATATTATAAATATAAAAATTTTATGAGCTCTGCATATTTGAAGCCGGACACATTGTTTTAATTTTAGTATCTCCTTTTTTTAAAAGACTTCATTCAGTAGCATCTACAGATATAATGTTAGTGTTCTTTAGAAATGGACAACATGCACTCATACTGAATTTGAATATTGATTTATAATTTTCTTTTTCTGAACCCTTTGACAGCAGCTGCTTTAGACGAGCATGGAATTTTTGCGAGCTGTACCCTATATGGCGAATCAGCAGTCAGTGGGTTAAAGGACACAAAGCAAAAACAAGTTTTACATATAAATATGAAAGACATTTAATTTGGTTTTGATTGCTTGTGTGTGTGTGGGGGGGGGTGGGGGTGTAAGGGGGCCCTCAAAAACTAAACAGCTTTTAGTTACCTTGAGTTTCTCATGTTTAAAAGATGAGTTGACAGTAATTAGTTACATGTTAATCTGTATTAACATTGTCTTTAAATATGACAGGCTTTTTGATTAAATCTTAGATGTAAAATGTAGTAAAACTTCTTGTTCAAAGGATAAAATGTTAGAAAAATCTACTAGCTGACTCTCATT
>NW_013665741.1:407042-409931 GCF_000517525.1 Limulus polyphemus
TTCCCTCTAGTCTTTCACTGCTAAATTAGGGACAGCTAGTGCAGATAGCCCTCGTGTAGCTTTTCACGAAAATTCAAAAAAACAAACAAATAAATGTATGATTAATTATCTATATAGTGTGTGTGTTTGTAATCAGAGTTATTCAAATGCTTCTTAGGTAGAATGCAAAGTTAGCCAGCTTTATGAAGAATTACGTTTTCTTTTTTATCAATGTTGGAATATTTACTAACATTTTTAACCACAAAAAACAACTATACCTTACTTTTTCTAGGTGGAAAGATTTCTTTTGCTGACTTCTTGGATGTCATGCATATGCACTCAAGAAGAGAAGACATTCCCGAGGAGATTTTGAAGGCCTTCAGGGCCATTGATAAAGGAAGGAGTGGTAAGATTTCTTCTCGAGAATTACGACGTATCCTTACCAGCTGGGGAGAAAAACTGCCCTCTAAAGAAGGTATGTTGGGCTGATATTGCTAGAAGCCATCAGTATATTTGATTACATTTCAGATTATTTTTTCTCTAAAAATCTTACATATATTATAAGAGATGTGAGATAGAACAATGTGCCATTACTATTCAATCAAACCAATTACTCAACTTCAAAAAAGAAGAAAACGCAACTACCATCCCATCTATATCCAACCCCCTGAATCTATATATTATCCATCAAGAATTAAAAGAATTTAAACTAACAGTACACTTTACATCATAATAAGTTAACAATTCTATTTTCCTCTAATCAAGCCTGACTGTGTGTTCCATACGCGTACTTATTTCCTATAATGTTCAAATCGTAAGTATTTGTCAATGTTAACAAAAAATTATTGCATCCATACAACTTATTTGTAGAAATTTTTCCATTAAGTAGAAAAGAGACTTAATATCTTGTACATTTGGGAACCGTGGTGTTTGTCCAAGCATTCGGCTGTCTTCTGTTGAAAAGCTACGAACGCAGGCAAAGCTCAACTATTTTTTGAAATGATGGGAGAATAATGTTGATGGATGCCAAATTTTATTTGAAAACAGGATATTCTACACTAGATTGTTAGGAATTAATCACACTATCATTCACATTTCAAAATGTGACGTAACTTAAAGAATAAAAATGTAGATTTATCATATGTTATTATTGAGCATTTCTTAGCATGACTGAACTGTACAACAGTTACTTTTCTAGGTGGGCAGTATAAGTAGCTCAGAGCTTTGACTCTGAGTGAAATCAAGTATGCAAGTCTTTCAAATAATTTATATTTATAGATTACCTTAAACTTTTCCAGTCACTGGGGATGGGTACTTTTGCTTGTGTAGAAATAGTTTTGACCTTACACTGATGTATGTTTTAGGTATTCACATAGAGATGACAAAGAATCCTGCTAAAAAAATTGCTTCCTACAGAAACTTTGTAGTTCTACACTAAAGTAAAACAAGTGCAAGTTAAACCTTTATTATTGATAATATTTATTTTCAATCTAGTATAATACTGTTGTTTCTGTGCACCTTTTTTTTTAGCAGATTAATATCTCCTTGATAATAAGAGAAGACCAGATTTTAACAGGGTACTGAAGATTACTTTTCACCAATGTCATATATTGAACATCTTGCTATTTAATGCAAAATTTTCACGGATAAATCAGTATAGCATAAAAGTGTTGTTGAATTCTTCATACTTATTTTCAATATTCACACTTAATAAAATATTTTTTCCTATCCATAAAAAGTTTTCAGAAGTGCATGTGTTTTTTTTTTACTTCTCAGTCTTGAAACTCATTTTATACTTTTTTCAACTAGAAAGATTAAGATTATAAAAAAACAAGTATCTAACAAGAACAAGCATTACAATGAAAAGAGTTATTTGGTCTACAAATATGAGTAAATAATTTAAACGAAATAGAAATTAATTGGAGGGATGATTTCTTGGTTTCTGGAACAATAAGATAAGCATATTTTATAACTTAGCAGATAAAATAATAGAACTGGTTCGATCCTAGATTAAAATTTCTACAGCTTCCATCAACCCTTGTAAACTTCAGTTCTATCCAAGGTAGTAGAGGTATCATGTTCAACTGAAACAGTACTTTTGTATAAATCATGGTGAGCTACAGTAGATGTATTTAGTTGTTGCACTGATGTGTGATACATTATTCTAACATGTTAAATTGTGTTTAATGAAAAGGAACTTGTGAATAGCATATGCTTGCTTCTACTTGCTGTGAAAAAACTTATTAAAACAGGATTGGGTTTCAAAACATATTTAAGTTATGTTTGTGGATGTATTCTGCAAAAAATAGTTGTCCACTTTTTCTTTTCATGCAACAAATGTTATGCAGTAAATATAATATTATTACCTAAGGAAAAGCAGCAGCAACAGCTTGATAATTAGCTATGTTCAATAACAAATGACCAATGTTATCAATTGAACCAGTACTAAATTCAGATTTAAAATAATTCTAATATTAAAGTTTTAATTTAATAAAATGTGACTTCACATATAATCACAGTAAATCTAAGAGAATGGATAAAAATGTTAATGAATTTTTTAGCTGCAGCATAGCAGCTCATAGAAGGGCTCTCTAGTTTTTTTTTTTTTTTTTTTCAAGTACAAACTTCTAGCTCGTAGCTCCATCATCTCTTGACACATTTGAGATCTAATTACAGTTTTGACTCAGGAAGTCAAACCCTTGATGTATTTGAACACAACCAAGGTCTCACACATTAATTTACTGTAATCATGCCTAAAAGAATTTCAAGTTGTGGCTAGGCTGGTAGAGATCCCGATTAGTAATAAAATTGAATCGAGTATAGGTGTGCTCTACGCTTGGTACTGCTGATGCACAAAAATATAGCTAATAAAAAGGAAAAAAAAGGTCTCGTAGACTTATTTACTCTAAT
>NW_013665741.1:410482-438242 GCF_000517525.1 Limulus polyphemus
TCCTGCCTAAAAGAATTTCAAGTTGTGGCTAGGCTGGTAGAGATCCCGATTAGTAATAAAATTGAATCGAGTATAGGTGTGCTCTACGCTTGGTACTGCTGATGCACAAAAATATAGCTAATAAAAAGGAAAAAAAAGGTCTCGTAGACTTATTTACTCTAATCCTGCCTAAAAGAATTTCAAGTTGTGGCTAGGCTGGTAGAGATCCCGATTAGTAAGAAAATTGAATCGAGTAAAGGTGTGCTCTATGCTTGGTACTGCTGATGCACAAAAATATAGCTAATAAAAAAGGAAAAAAAAGGTCTCGTAGATTGATTTACTGTAATCCTGTATAAAAGAATTTTAAGTGCTGTGGCTTTTGTTCTTCATAAAAACTTAAGTTGCAATCTGGAACATGATATTTTGTTAGTTATTTGCAATTAAAAACCATACTAGGACTAATGAAACTTCTTTATCAACTCCAATGTCTGCTTGTATCCCTAACATCAAATCTCTTCCTATGGGAAATACTGAAGAGATCATAGAATTTATTTTGGGCATTTTTTATAAATAACCCATAAGTATATTTATTGTATTTATTGTATATTTAAAACCCAATGTTTGAAAACTTTAAGTAAAAAGCAAATAAGAATAAGAAATAGTATTTAAGACTTAATTTTGAATTACATATCAGGACCATCTTGCTCTGTTTATTCCTTTTTAAATGCAACATTGTATATCTGTAGAATTCCTATCTAATCAGGTTCATTTACTTAATGATATCTATACAGATAAAGGCTAGTCTTTTCCAAACACAATATATATACACACACATACATATTTTCTGTGGGACAGTATTAAAATCTGTCAATTGTATGAAAATACATTGTACCATTTTTATACATGCGTATTTCTATACCTTATCACTGATACAAAATTCTAGGATATTAAGTTAAATATGAGGATTTACAAACTTGTTAACTTATGTTTTAATAAGAGCTTGATAGGTAACAAAAAATATATTTTGAAAGAGATGACGATTGAATATAATTGAAAAATGTTTATAATTAAACATTTATGGTGTTTTAGGTAATTTGCATTATACTTTCTTAAAAATAACTAATGAATGATTCACTCTAATGTAAAGCCTAGAATTTCATAAATAAAATTGTTGCTGTTTCTATAAAGTAATAAGAATAGATTTATGATTTTGTAGTGGATCGTATCTTCAGAGAAGCAAATATATCTTCAAGTGGATATGTCAGTTATGACGAATTTGTTCGTGTTGTTTGTGCCCCTGTACCAGATTATTATTAATGTTCAATTTACTTCTTTTGCTTAAGTCATAACTAATTTCTAATTGGACACAACTAAAATTTAATAAAACATGGGAATTGCTGCTTTCAACGTGTTAAATGTATGCTATGTCATTTAGAGATTTTCTACGCAAGGATTTTTAAACTTCATAATTTTTTTATATAGTTTGTTACTTTTACTATAATTTCTTTTCTGGGAAAAAATTATGAGAAAAACGTTTTATATGTATTAAAAATTATAGTAAAAATGAATACTGGTGGATCCTTATGCATCAGTGTTCTATTAATTATATTAGCTAAGTGCAAAGTGTCTATTAAATGTTTCCCAAATTGCTGTTAATTCTCTAGTTTAAGTATAGTATTCAATGAGGGACAAACTAATGATAATAATAAGTATTTGATATGTGTATGGAACAGATTGACCGAGAAACAAGTGTTAATAAAAATTTTGGGTACCAACAAAATACAGTAATAAAAAAAAAGTAATAAGGAACATTGTTTAGTTTACTGAAGAAGATTTGTATGTAATCATGTCTACAGTAAAAGTGTGTGATACTGTGATTTTTATATTTCTTTGATTTATTGGATATTTTAGCTAAATAAAAATGTTTTGTACGTGGTTTCTAGGTTGTGTTAGCTCTGTGATTTTGATGTTTTTAAACATTGTATTTAGTTTTCAATGTCAGACATAATGATATTAAATTTAAATATGTATGAACTTCTTTTAACTAAAAAATATGTACATTTTATTCAGATATAAATGTACTAAATCTGTCTTTCTCTAATAAAGAAATGGTTAGTACATTAGCTAATAAGGCTGACAGCTACCCTGTAAACCTAATTAACCTTAAAATTTTGCAAGTTAAAAACTTGTATATGTATATTGATTGATTGAATTATTCTGAAATGCCACGAATGTGAAAAGAGGAAAAATTGTAATGTAGCTTGAAATATTTATAACCTAACTTGTATTTAATTTCAAGAAAGGTATAAAATTTGGTATTAAGTATTTTATAATACTTTGGTTACAGTACTTGTTAAACTTTCTTTTCAGTAATTTGTGGTTAGCCTTCGTTATTCTAATTTATTTAATTATGTTCAATAAAACATTCCATACAAAAATGCTTTTTGTGCTTGAAGTAGTTATTTTAACACGCATACTTATTTATATGTATAATAAGTTATTATGATGGTATAAAAATTTAAATTAATAGAGACATTTAACTAAATATGCATTATGACACTATCTAGAAGAAACATGTCAAGAAAATAGAAACTCAGATATAAGTGTTATTTGTTTTAATATTCAATACGTATGCCGTTTTTACTATTTACATGATAAATTACGGATTAAGGAAAATCAGTGTTTAACCAATTACTTGTATGTGTATATATATATATATATATAGATAGATATATACTTTTTTTTTTAAGAAGCTAAATCTTTTATTGTTAATGAAAGTGAACCTTATCATCATAAGTAAAAATAAAGCCAGTGCTAGCAGAAACAATTTTCCAAATTCTATGTTGGAAAATCAGCCACTGTATAGTTAACTATTAGGTCATGTACAGCCCGTAAAACAAAGTGAACTGACTTGTTAAGTACAGAAATACATTTCGGGCTTTAACATGATTTAAACCATAACTTCAACTGTTTAAGGCTTAATGATGGTAATAAAAACATTATCATAAATTATAAGCTAATACCCCAAATATAAGTAAATATCCTATCAAAGCCAAGTCCCTCTGTGGAACAGAGGTAAGTTTACAAACTTGCACCATTAAAATATGGAATTCGATTTCCTGAGTTGGATACAGCGAGGATAGCCAGTTGTGTAGCTCAGTGCTAAAACAAAGAAACAATAAAATTAAATTTCTATCTGTATATATATATTTACCACAGAAGAATTTCAAGTAAGTTATCAAATCATGTTAATTTGATCATGCATGCAGTAAAGTATGTAATTGAGCTTTACAGTATTTTTTGAAGATGGATGTATTTCCACTTGAGAATTTGTTTGTTTTAGAATAAAGCCACAATGAGCTATCTGCTGTGTCCACTGCGGGAAATCGAACCTCGGATTTTAGTGTTGTAAATCCGTAAACTTACCACTGTCCCACCAGAGAAATTCTACAAAAGTCACTGTTTTTATTTATGTGCACATTCCTTTGTTTCCTATATAAAAATAAAATGTTACCATAATTTGTACCTTGGTACTGTGATAACACATATCAGCTATTGTAGAAATGTGTCACAAATCCTGTTTTCACATATTTCTTAACAATGGACAAAGATTAAAACAACAAAACAGGTAACACGATAAACTCATGAGATTTCTATTATGACTAGCAAGCTATGTGTAATTAGAAATCAAAATAATTATGTTTTACTAAATTAGTAGGGGTCAGTGTAAATTCATTGTGGATTATTCATTCTAGAATTCCCTTTGAAGAACATAAGAGTGCAAGACAAAATTTTTTTAATTTGATAAAACAGTAATGCTCCTGTTGTTTTTTATTTTGGCAAAACGAATAATTTGTTTCAAACAATAATATATCTTGTTCTTATTTTTAGATTTCAGGAATAAGTTGCAGAATATTAATTAGCAGAGCAAACATGCATAATTTGAGTAGAACAATAATCTGTTTTGCAATGAGATTACGTTGTTTCAGTTGACTTGTAGCAAAATCAGTGTAGTCTGCATAAAAATTATCTTTACAGTTGTCTTGTAACAAAATCAATTTAGTCTGCATAAAAATTATCTTTACAGTTGACTTGTAGCAAAGTCTATGTAGTCTGCATAAAAATTATCTTTGCAATTGACTTGTAGCAAAATCAATGTAGCTGCATAAAAATTATCTTTACAGTTGACTTGTAGCAAAATCAATGTAGTCTGCATAAAAATTATCTTTACAGTTGTCTTGTAACAAAATCAATTTAGTCTGCATAAAAATTATCTTTACAGTTGTCTAGTAGCAAAATCAATGTAGTCTGCATAAAAATTATCTTTACAGTTGTCTTGTAACAAACTCAGTTTAGTCTGCATAAAAGTTATCTTTTCAAAGGTGTATATTTGATCTGAGTTTGTAACTTACATACTTAAGTAAAAACAAAAACAACCCTCTATTTAGTGATTATTTTCGACTAGTTTTAGTACATACTGTTGACAGATTCAAAATCCCTTTTTTACTTTAACTCGTTTTCAGCATATACACCTTTGATATAAAAAGTATATATGTATGTGTGTGTGTACAGAAGGCTGCTATTTATAGAATTCTTCCGTTTATATCAACGTTTCATTTAAAGTGATAGATAAATAAATGTTAAACAAGTTACACCCTAGTGTACTGCCTACACTAAACGGAGAGAAATATCGATAGTGCAGTTGAAGTACAACTGAAATAAGCAAAACAGGAAATACTCATTGCATTACTACAAGATAAGAATTTATTAGGTTACATTCACGCTAGCTAAAGATAATTCTTGGGACGTATACGACTGCATGAAGTATTGGTTTCTCTATGTTAAAATAAAGTATTGTTCCTATATCTTAGTCTATAGAGGAGACTCCGAAAATGTGCTTAATTAAAGTTGTTTCTATTTATAGATGTATCACATAGAGTTGTGGAGGTTATCTCAAGTTGTTGTTTAGAGTTCTAGAAATATCACGTAGAGTTGTCGGCGTTTTCTCAAATGGTGTTACTTTTTTTTTATTGTTGTTTTTTGGGGCTGTCTGCTGTGTCCACCACGGGAAATCCAGGAATTTAGCGTTGTAAGTTCGTCGACTTACCGCTGCCCCACCGGGGGACGCAACTTTTTAAAAAATAAATAAACGCGTTTTTTTTAGTGGTGCTTAATTAAGTATAGAAATATTCATTGGTATATAGGTAAACAAAATCATAGGAATATCGTGTATATATAATTACAGGTGTAAATTTTGATTTGTATGGTAAGTAACATGGTAGCACAATCAGACTGATTTTATGCAATATGTTTCGACATTGTTAAATAGTCAGTCTTCGTTATTTATGAACAAACTCGTATATCTTTCTATATAAATTACTCGACGGTACATGACTAGTACGCCACCTACAATTTATTTATATGTTGGTATATCGCACATATCATCACAAACAGTCATCATTCCATTAATTGGAACTTTTTTCTTTATATCGTGGAGTACCGTACCTGGTCTAGTGATTAACTTGGCGGGCTGCATATTGAAGGTCTATAGTGCCAACCAGCGATATGACGCTGAATACGTCCCACACTTTCAACTGTGGATGAGTTATAAGAGTGACAATCAATCCCTTTATTTGGTTCGAAGCCAAACAAAGCACTTGTAGCAGCGGGTGCTGCTGACTGGCTGTTTTCCTTCTGATCAGTAACACAAAATTAGGGAAGATTATGCCCGAACTGCATGGCCGTTTAGCTCGCGTGTTGCTTTTGTTTGTGTGCTTATTTGTTGCTAAGCGCAAAGCTACTCAATGGGCTATTTGTGCTGTGCCCACCACGGGTAACAAAACCCGGTTTGTGGATCTGTGAGCCTTCAGACTTACCTCTGAGCTACTGGGTTCCTCGTATGTCGCATAATGTTCCATTCGTATTGATAGTTCTACTCTTACCATTGAAATGATTTCTTCGCTTGATGTAAATGTTTATTACCCTCGCCCCCGAAGTGGGGGAGGGAGAGGGTATTGTAATCGGCTTCGTGTGTCTATCTGTGCTTCCGCTCGCGTATCTCAAAAACTAACAAACCGATGCACGCGAAAATTTTAAATAAGGTGGAAAACCAGTATGGGACAAACCTCTCCAAATTTGGTCCGAATCCGAATTCTGGATCACTTTTAAGGAATGTTTTTAATAATTGGGAATTACGACATTTTTGCGGTTTGGGGTTAATAACTGTAAAGTGGGATCGGATATGTACCAAATTTCATCGGCACATTAAGGTTGTGACTCCTGACCACACTACAGAAATGATCCGGATCGTTGATCATTCCGGATCTTCAAAGGATTTTCGGAGTTTTCGAAGGTAAAATTTGACAATATGCAATATAAACGCATGAAATCTGGAAAAGGAGCGTCGGGGTGAGGGTATGCAATCTCTGATTGCTATTGTTGTGCCCCCAATGACATAGCGGTATGTCCGCGGACTTACAACGCTAGAATCCGGGTTTCGATACCCGTTGTGGGCAGAGCACAGATAGCCCATTGTGTAGCTTTGTGCTTAATTACAAACAAAAGCTATTGTTTTATATGTATATATATATAGAGAGAGAGCGCGATAAATAAATAAGGTGAAACAAGAGAACGTAATTACATGTTATACAAATTATTCGGCATCCTAATATGCTGCTTACATAAAACAACGAAATAAAACACCACAGTGCAGTTCGTAATTACAGTTGAAATACACAAAACAAGAAAGTCCTGAACAGCGAGTTAAACACAGTAATTAATGATAATTACTGTATCATAAAGAGTTGGATAAAATTATATTTCCCATGTGTAAGACGAGATAATAGTTCGTATATCTTGTTATAGTTACTGACTTTATTGAAGAAATCCTGGAAATGTGTTTAAAGCATTTAAGTTTATATTTATAGTTCTAGATAAGAGATGTCCGGTTGTCGATAGATGAATAAACCTTTTGTTCTGAAAGTATTTAGTTAAATACACATTTTAGCATTTACTACTGAAGAAGGCATGTCTGCCTTACTGAAAGCGTTCGGGCTTATATTGAGGTTAAGTTTTCTCATTATCGTATTTGTGTGTGTGATTATATGTCCTTTATAAAGTCATACTTTCACAAATACTCTTTAGAAGGTTGACAAAAACAAACAAATCTTATTTATGTATATGTATTCTAACATGATAGTACAATCAGATTAGGCTTATTTATATTGCACAAGTTTAAAGGTTGTGAAACATCGTTATTTATAAGCTATCTGTCTATTTATGTAATGTACTGTCGACAAGGGTTGTTTGTTACATAAATAGTACACCATCTTTTATTTGTTCCCATACTCGTATATCGCAATGTCTTCCCAAACTGTTTAATGGTTAGAATGCTTGGCGGGTGGAGAAGGGGGTCCAAGGTTCTCGTTGAAATGTCGTTTAACACGCTGCGTTTTTCAGGTTTGGATGCGTTTTAAGAATGACAATCAATCCCGTTACTCGGTTGAAAGCAAAACCAAGCCATTGTGGCGGTGGGCGATGTTGGACGACTGCCTTCCCTCTAGTCAGTCCAAAATTAGGGATAGTTCTACATGAACCCAGGGGGTCTCTGAACTGTTTATTAAGCTCATGTTCGTATAAATTCCTTTTCAGATTCAAAATACTAATATAGAATATATATAAAGTGAATTAATTGATTATGGATTAGCATACTTGTTTGTTTCAGCGCAAAACTACATAACAGGCTCTGTCCTACACGGGTCCGGCATGGCCAGGTGTTTAGGGTGTTCGACTCGCAGTCTGTGGGTCGAAGGTTCGAATCCCCGTCACACCAAACATGCTCGCACTTTCAGCCGTGGGGGCGTTATAATGTGACGGTCGGTCCCACTATTCGTTGGTAAAAGAGTTGGAGGTGGGTGGTGATGACTAGCTGCCTTCCCTCTAGTCTTACACTGTTAATTTAGGGACGGCTAGCGCAGATAGCCCTCGTGTAGCTTTGCGCAAAATCCATAACAAACAAACAAACAAACTGTCCTCCACGAGGAATTGAACTCCGGATTTTAGCATTATTAGTCCGTAAACTCACCGCTGACACGCTAGGGATAGGGTCAGTGAGAAACACTTTACGTTGCTTTGAATATCATATTCTTCAACATTATAAACATAAAACAAAGTTTTTGTTTTCACACGAACACTGCAAGTTTATCTAATATAATTTACGACTGTTTTATTTCTTGTTTTATCCGGAATTACATGCGCTCATTCACAAATGAATCAGAATATTTGTTATTTCTCAAGAATTATGCAATGAATGATAATTTTATACTGAATAACACACTTTCGTCATCGAAGGTTAAGATACAGCAGTTAGATATTGTGTTGCAATGCCTGAAAGGATTATGGGAAGAACTAAACATACTAAAGCCACGTGAGATAGTGGTGTTTCCACTAAATTGTACTTGTAGCAAAAACACACCTAAAATTCTTTATAGGAAAAATAAATTTTATTAATTACATAGGGGTAACAATTTACAGACCAAATTACCATAAAAGTTCATGGTTTTTCACACCTGTAATATATATCACCTCTGATGTCTAATATTCACTCTTAATGGTATTTCTTTACTCTATAACTAGGAGCTCAGTCTAATGGTTAGCGTGCCGGGCTGCTTACCAGAATGTCTATAATTCCAGCCCGCGAATATGATATGTCATTGAACACCTTACGCACTTTCAGCTGTAGACGTCGTGTAAAAGTGATAGTCAAACCAGTTATAAATTTAGGACAGTTGCATTTGAACCTTGAGGTATTTGACTTGGTCGTTTAGGTCATGTGTTACGCAAAATGTTCTGGTTGAAAGTAACAAATAGCAGCCCATATTCCTAATAACTTATCGCCAAATATTACCAGTACTATAATATTGTCAACGGTCCACAGATAAATGTACTAATTATAATCAAGTTTGAAGAGAATAAGAAACAAAAGTTATAATATGTTTTGGGAAAGTCTATCGTTTGTTTCAGGAACATTTTCAAACTGCTGGAGCGAACTCTGTTATACGTTTGCAGGCATACGTAGATGACCATGCATAACAGTCTGAAGGTTAAAAAAAAATGATAAGGTCTTTCGAGCTATGAATTGTGGGGATATACATATTCGCGTATCAAGTATACAGTTGTCTATGTATGCATAAACATATTTATTTAAGTAAGCTACACAAACTGTTTTAAACAGATTACATCAAAAGGTAAGATAGGGTGAATTTTATACAGTATGTTCAAACCTTAGACGAAATATAATTAAATTTTGTAAAGAAGGAAGAGAAAAAATAAATAAAAGAAAAAATATACTTGAAAAATAAAAACGTTGCCACAAAACAAATATTCAACGCCGGGTTACAAATCATAGGGTGGGTCATTATGTAATGTCCCCCGCTGGGACAGCGGTAAGTCTGCGGATTTACAACGCTAAAATCAGAGGTTCGATTCCCCTCGATGGACACAGCAGATTGCCCGATGTGGTTTTGCTATCAGAAAAACACACGTTACGAAATGTGCCCTGTTTTGTTTGAAGTATGAACTTACTATGATATACATATATATATCCAAAGTTTATTATTCATTGAGTGATATAAATATCATCAAACATACCTATTCTCGCAATATAAATAAATGAAAGTAAACCATTCTAATCAATTACCATATTATCAACAATATGTAGAGAACTAGTAATCTTACCCGCATAAAATTACGATTCTGTTAACAGAATAGCACAACCGCCTCATAATTCAATTAAATTGTATGTCTCTCCCCATGTCAGCAATTCTTAAGTTTGTCAGCCCCCCCCCCTCGCAACAACAGGGGCTGCGTGGGCATACTTACGCCACTGAGGGTTATGGAAATATATTGATTGAACGACACGTGTGTTATGAATTGGTGGAAATGACTAATTTATTAGCAAGTTAATTGTCTTGAGATATTCATAAAGTCACACATTATACAAAATGTGTTTGTTTGCTGTCAAGCACAAAGCTATACAATGGACTATCTCTGCTGTGCCTACCATGGGAACATACTAGAGTTTCTGGTTGAATAAGAGTAGACTTGGAGATTCTCTTTTTCTGGTCTGTTTGAAATGGGCAAAGAAAAGATGATGACGATATTTTCTTGATTTTTACTCCTGACATTTCTATCGAGTTGGTTTATGAAATAGTATTATATTATATTATTGTGATATGATCAGATTCGACTGATTTTACTTAAAGAGGAAAGGGATAGCTTCACTGAATAACAGGAGATCCGATTAAAGTATTTATTACGAAATAATGCCAAATCTTTGAATAATGGAGTCTGAAAGAGGATAGAATAAAGAAAATGGATACAGAGTAAGATACAAAATTGTCAGTCTTTATTCTAACAAACACAATATGTATTGCTTTTATGGAACAACGGACTACCACTCCTACCGGACTCAATATATCGACTCTCACTCTGTGAAGATTTCTAATAAACTGTTTAACATTCCTTACTTGGTAAGAACTTGTCATTCTCATTCAAACATAAGCCCCTCCCCAGTGGCATAGTGGTGTGTCTGCAGAATTACAACGCTAGAAATCGGGTTTCAATACCCGTGGTGGACAAAACACAGATAGCTCGTTTTGTAGCTTTGTGCTCAAGTTCAAACATAAGTGAAGCCGTAACCTCGGGATATCACCACTGGAGGACACCGCTGTCGACATCCTTGCGCAACGTGCAGAACAAGCATTATCTCCCAGAGAACAACAAAGGTAGAAAGGCAGCTAGAACAACATGGCCTCAGTAGCTTTCTCTACCACGTGTTATATAAAACATGCACATAAATAGAATAAATGGTAAAAATAATATAATATAAATAATACAAGATAGAAACTCATGGTCTTTTCATATTCCACATTATTCAAACAAGAAAACAAAACGTGATAACAATGATCTTAGTTTCGAACACACCTTTGTTTATTTTCTGCTTATTAAAGAAATTAACAAGCTAACGGTGTTTATTTAGACAAATACTATAGATCTCATAACACACTTTTGGAACTTACAACTTATTATTATTGATACAAACAAGTTGTGAAATACCTAATCTCTGAAGTACTCTTATTTTTCCTCTAATCTTAACACTCTTGAAAACGAAACTACTTATCTATGATTGGCTAAGAGTGTGCAGTGCACGAGAGCTTATATATACGCAACTCGAAGACATTATCTGGTTATTTTAACAGCAAGCAAAGTCTGAAGACTGTTTATATCAAACTAAGTATTTATAGAATGTTTCCTGTCGGTGACCATAAAACTGTCTTTTTACTGACAAGCTGTTTGCTTAGTCAAGTTTTTATTTCATACTGTCACTGTGACCACGAATTTTCGAATGCCAGTCCACATGAAAATGTCTTTAACAAAAATGGTTCTGTTACGATAGACCATAATGTATTCTTAAAACAGATATTTCATAAGTATGGAGATAATGGAGTAATCACTTTAGAGGGTTTTGAGCGTTTACTGGAAAGCCTCGGTATTGGAGAAGTTGCAATACATGACCATCATCTGGCATTAAACCGTAAGGATAATCACATATTTCACGATGAACATCGTAATGAACAAGCGATTAAAAACTCTGCCAAACTTAAACAGATAAAAACTGTGGGAAAAGAAAACAAACATGAAAATACAGCCAGCGATACTGGTTTTAGGCCATCTGTACGTGATCTTCAAATTATCTCAAAATCGCAGAGTGTAACAGATGAGAAGAGATATATTACCGGTGGTCGAAAACTAGAAAGAAAAGGAAAGCTAGCCCAAGGTCAGTACATTTGATCGAGTGCCCTTCCGTCTGTCAGTTGTTGTTCAGATGTAGAATTATTATTGATATTTGTTTTCTATGTCTGTGTCTGTATTTATTATTCCATGCTTATGCGTCTCTTCTGATAACCTCTGGATCAAATATTTGTAGAGTCGTGTTTCTAATGTATTTTCTCTTCAGTTTTGAACTGCTTAGAGTGTTGCTTTCTACTTTTTTCTTGGTAGATGCTTCTATTACACAAAGATATTTTTAAAAATAGGTATATTTACTGACTTATAATCTTTTGAATTTATTTAAGTTGAACGAGTTTACTCTTATATTATTATTTGTATGTTATTTAAACAGATCTTCTCTAATCAAAGCTAAATAAAATATTGTTCTGTTTATTTGTTTATTTTGAATTTCGCTTAAAGCTACACGAGGGCTATCTGCGCTAGCCGTCCCTAATTTAGCTGTGAAAGGCAGCTTGTCATCACCACCCACCGCCAACTTTTGGGCTACTCTTTTACCAACGAATAATGGGATTGACCGTAACATTATAATGCTTCCACGTCTGAAAGGGCGAGCATGTTTGGTGTGACGGAGATTCGAACCCACGACCCTCAGATTTCGAGTCAAGCACCCTAACCGTCAGACCATGCTAGATCTACATTAAATGACCAGGTCAAAGACCCCCATCCCCTGGATTAAAATTTAGCCGCATTTCTTTTGATTTACTATTTTAAACATAAATATTCGAAATGACAAGCTCATGTTTCTTAGTGCGTATTTACAGTGGTTTGTAATTTTTGTACACTCATCTTAATAAGTGTAGACAAGAATATATTAACCTCAGATCTAAAGACAATGTTTGATATGTTTGATTATCAAAATTAAGTATTTATATTAAAAAAAAGAAAGAAAAATAATGGATATTTCATGGTTTTTATATATTAAAACAGTCGTGACAACCATGATGTCAGCTGGCTGAGCATCAAGACAACTTTGGCTGAGCACTACAACTTGCAAATTTTTAATGTCTCAAACGGTAGGTGTCGCGACCTGTCTGCGTTGAGTCTACATTTTATTAAAATAGATAGAATTGCCGTGTTTTTTCCATCCTTGTAGAGATAATGGGGGTCGCTACGAACAAGCAAAGCTCGTAAGCGGGGGTTGTCTGGTAAATTTAGCTGAGAAATACTAGATGAATACCACTAACAATTCACACATATACCTTTTCAAAAGCTTGTGAGTATGGAACATTTTAATAGTAGTAATAAATGACCTATGTGGTTATCAATACCAGCATGTAAAATGTATCACTTTCAATTAAAACAAGTAACCTGACTGACAGATAAATGAAGATTGTGGTTTAAGAGAGTTGTGCTCTTAAACATCAGATTCCTGATGAAAGCTAAAAATAAGAAACTTTATAACCTGAGCATTTCTGAAATGTAGAGCTTTTTTCATGAGGGACAAAGAATAACTAAGTAAAGTGTAAGAAAAGTTGGAGTTATGTCATTGTTATGCAAAGTAGACTAGCATGACAACCCTGAAGTGTTCTGATTAGTTTTCGAAGCAATGTTGCAGATATTACTGAAAATTGTAATTTGTTGCTTACAGAAACCTTGTTTCTGAATTTATTATTAAATTGTTTACAGTTTCATTAAATGTTATTTTCTAAGCATCTGTTGAAACTGGGCCCGGCATGCCCAGGTGGTTAGGGCCCTTGACTCCCAATCTGAGGGTCGCGGGTTCGAATCTCCGTTCCACCAAACATGCTCGCCCTTTCACCCGTGGGGGCGTTATAATGTAACGGTCAATCCCACTATTCGTTGGTAAAAGAGTAGCCCAAACGTTGGAAGTGGGTGATGATGACTAGCTGCCTTCCCCCTAGTCTTACATTGCTAAATTAGGGACGGCTAGCGCAGATAGCTCTCGTGTTGCTTTGCGCGAAATTCAAAACAAACAAATAAACTGTTGAAACTCCTTAAAAACTGAAATATTAGTATATAATTATAGGAGTTAAATTATGGTCTGAGACACCTAGTGATTGAAAAGCGCTTATCTTTTTACAATTTAAAAAGGCTTTCAGGATCATATTTTTTAAGTGTGATAAGGGAATTAATAATATTTGTTTATATATATTTATTATAATTATTTTTATGTCTCATGTTTACTTAACATAAACGTTCATGTAGAGTGTTTGTTCTTATATTGTTGTAATCTATATTTTCAATGTTGTGATTTATTTTTGTGTTAGAAGGAGCTGCTAATAATGATGATAAGTTTATCCATCGGATCTCCAAGATTTCTTCAGACCGTTACTCCCTCAAGATATGCTGGAGTATTTAATTCTACTACAACCCAGTCACTAAATGTAAATTATGAATGTTTTACTTCCCAGTGGTAATATGACTTATTATTATTATATCACTAGAAATTCACCCTCTGGTGTAGTAATTGTCATGTAACATACAGGATTTCCTTCTCATAGACTGTGAAGCTATTTGTAGCTACCTTATTCACAAACATATCTCCATATGAAGTCAGTTCCCAATATGCATTCTTCCTTGATGTCAATCATCTGTACATCATGAGGCATGTAGAAGCTTCCTACAATAAGGGTAACTTCCAACTTTTCTCTTGTCAAAACTTTATGTCCATTTGCTGTTTGTATCACTCCATCTTCTTTGATTGCCAAATCAGGTCAAACTATTGTAACTGTAGAACCAGTGTCAGTAAATTTGCTTCAAAGCTTTACATAAATAAACCCATGGACTGATTTCTTTAAATAATATACTACTTATCTCCTGGTTTCTGGTTAGCCCTTTGTTGTTCCTTTGATCTGATAGGGCTTGCAGACTCACTCTTAGGATATTGTCTCCTTGATGTCTTAATTAACACCTATCGATTTTGCACAGTCTCTACTCTGATAGTCAGGTTTCTCACATCTATAACAGTTCCCATTTACTACTATCCTTTGGGAAGAGTTCTTATTCCCTACCTGTTTTGGTTTGCAGTTATGTTATTACAATTTAAACTTGAAATACGTATTGTCTTGTGGTTTCTTCCTTCCATTCTGTGTAATTAGTTGTACTATTAATCCTTTAAGCTCTTCCAAACTATCCTCAGGTGGAGTTGATGTGCCCATACTGTTTGATCTGATGATCACATAACTTCTAGATTATTTATTTATTTATCTGTTACTTTAATTGCTTCGTGTTCCATCTCTAGTTGTAGAACTACCTTTAAATGTGTGCACTTATCTTGCTTCAGCCTAATTCTCATATCTTCATCTATTAAGGCATCTATAAATTGGCCATGTGCCAATGAATCCATCATTTCACATTTAAATCTGGGTTATATATTGTATAAGTCTTTCCAAATCTTCTGTAAGTTCAGTTAATTTATCCTCTTTCATCCATTCCAGAGTTTTCCCCTGTATAATTTTTCTTTCTGATGCTTCATGCTGAATCTATTGTATAAGGTGGTTACCATCGCTGTATAGTTGTTACAAGTGGTCCTTTTCAAAGGGCAACAAGATGAATAGCTTGTTGTTCACTATTCCACCTATTCACTCAAGAATTATGTTGAATTGAGCCTGATATGTCTCCCACAATACCTTTCCATCACAGTCAATTGATTTCTCAATTGGATGAATTTGCCACTTAAATTCTTGAATTGGATTTAGTAATGACATGGCTGCAGTAGTCAGAAAGGTCCTGCAGTAACAGATGATGCAGCAGTAATCATAATAAATGTAAACCAAATAGGTTCTCCTATTCCATATTTTGTAGTAAATGATGTTTTAGGCAGGAATTCTTGGACAGATGCAGAAAGAGGTGTGACTAATTTGATCTTTGTATTTACCAATTCATTTTCCAAATTTTTATCATTGATTTCTTTTTTGTATTTCTTTGATTTTGTAATTACAACCTTTTTTATACTTTGTTGATGTCTTTTTTTGTACCTCTTCAGTTTTGTCACTATAGCATTTCTCAGTTTCTTCAATCTTGTTGTAATCTCTCTGTACATCTCTAATAGCTTTGTCAATATTGTCTTAACTCAGACTTGTTTTTTAATACTTTTTCTCTTAATACTTCTCATAAATTCTCATTTCTTATCACTTGATCTTATTTGAATTTTCCATAAATTTCTTCTTGATGTTCTTCTAATATTTAGTCTCATTCTTCTAATTTTCAGTTAATTTTCTGTATCATTTTAAGAATATAAATATTTTAGCCCCCTTAGTGGCACAGTGGTATGTCTGCAGACTTATAATGCTAGAAACCGGATTTCAATACCCATGGTGGGCAGAGCACAGATAGCCCTTTGTGTAGTTTTGTTCTTTACTACAAACAAACCTTATAAATATTTTAATAACATAAATACTTTAATAATAACAACTAATAATGCTGAAGAAAATATTTTTTATTTGAGGCATTTGGAAAGACCTTTTTATTTTAATGTTTGCATGAATAGCCATAGACCTTGAATTCTATATTACAGCCACTATTTGTAACTTTGTTTTAAGCAGTGAGTAGAAAATTATATTATTTTCTGTTGCATGTATAATCTTAATATAAAAACTAATAAGTGGTATTTTGTCTTTTCACTTGTTTATCTTATACATAATTATAAAAAATATGTTATTGTTCCCTGTGATCTTATTATTCAACAGAGAAGTCAATACGGGTGTAAAACTAAACATTTTGTGTAATTTTTTTTATAATAGATGAAAGACCTAAGAAAAAGAAGAACAGTTCATCTTTGAACTTTGTAGAAAATATGAATATTCATGCAGATCATGTAGCAAAAGTTGTTAAATATCCACAAAAGGTTGGTTAAACTTGTATTTTAATTTTACTAAATACATCACTAAACAAAATAAGCTTCCAATTTATGGAGCTGCATCCATACAATTAAAGGATAATCACATATAAACAGAAGACAGGAGTTATAGTAGAGATAAAAGAAAATGAGATATGATAGAACATGTATATAAAATACTAATACATGTAGTATGTTATGTAGTTTATATGCCAAAAATATGCTGAGAATGTATGCATAATATCTGAAAAAAAGAAGCATTATTTGAACAAATTATTTCTTTGTGTTGTGAGGAAATGTTTCATTCAAGATGTATGAGTATTATTAAAGATTAGTTTTATTATTTTTTGTTTAGCACAGTTGTTTTTTTTTTTAATCACCAGAAAATACATTTTGATTTTGATTCCTAAACAGAATTGTAAGTCATAATGAACCTGATTATGAAATATGTGATTATAAATTAAGTTTTATCTGTATTTTTTTCTCAGTGTCTTACTGCCATGGAGATACTTCTGCACTTTAATTTAAATCCAGCGGATAGCTTCATCACTCAAAAGGATTTTCTGCACCTTTGCCCAGCCATTATATATGAGTTGGAGCAACATCATTGTAAAGACATAGGTGATTGTCATAGCGATATTCATGAAGAAAAAGATAAACCAAGTAGCAGAAACTCGTATGGTTAGTGTACTTTTGTATCTACATGTATAACTTTCAATGTAGGATATACTAATTATTTGTATGGATAAGTTACTTTTGGAAGATTGTTATAAAATGTCTTAGAAAGTTGACAGAACACCCTTTTTGTGTACTTGCAAAAGTATCTGGTATTGTATAAACTATATTTATGGATTAAATTAAACTTTAAGACTGTTCAAGCTAGTTTATTTTTCTGTAAAATTTTTTATTAAACCCAAATTGTGAGAAACCGTTTAATGTGAGAGGTGCTACTTAGAATTAACAGAAATTGAGTCAAGAGTCAACAGTCAATCACATTAGGAAAACAAGTCAGAATATAAAGAGAAAAATAATGAAAAACACTAATACTGATTTCATTTGTGACACTGAAAGGAATGTTTGTACTTGAATCAGGGCAGCAGGGCTCTGACACTGAATTCTGATGTGTTTTGTAACATAAAACACAGACTGAGAAGACTCTAAAAATTTATTGAAACATATATATATATATATTCTCTAAATTTTTTATGCCATAGTTATAAATAAAGTTCTTTCTCAGTGACAAGTTTATGTCAATATACACAATAAAAAACAGAAAAGGAAGTGTTTTGATATTTCGTTTCTTATCTGAAACTTGAAAGTGGAAAACTTTGGGAAGTTTGAAGGGAAATACCCTTTCCTGGTGGTACAGAATTTGAAGTTCACATTTATTTAATATCGTACCTTTCAGTGCTAAAACAAATGTTATTTAGAGTGTTCCATACGTGTGCCCATGTCATTGAAAGAACCAAGCTAGTGTGTGGGAACTGGGGCTAAAGATTTGTCTGAGATTACTAGTTCATGTAGCATGAACAAACTTTGTATGATTTATATTTTTATATGTTGAATGCAGAAGAGGCTACAGAATATATCTGAATCACTTTTCATATTTAATTCTTTGATAAGTAGATTTCACAAAAATTTTCATGTAAGATTGAAAACATTATGGTGGAAAATCATGATAACAGTTATGAATGATATTATTTTATTTACTAATCAGTAAAGTATTTAAATTTGACAATTGGAAAGAATGTTACCTATTAAAAGAGAGTTGTTTTTCAACAAGATGTAACTTTAACTTATATAAGTTGTCTCCTCAACCAGCTTTGGCATATGGTTCAGCAGCTGTTATAGTGATTAGTCTGTGTGGGATTGTCAGTGTTGCCATTGTACCAGTGATGCAGCGACTGTTTTACCAGACACTTCTTCAGTTTCTTGTCGGTCTTGCTATTGGTAGCCTTTCAGGAGATGCTCTCTTACACCTTCTACCTCATGTAAGTCAATTTAGTATCTTGTACAAGGTTTAATCTTTTACTTGTAGTGGTATAAATGTCGTTCACTCTTATTTTTGTCTTTGAGTTTGCTCAATTCTCTGCACTGCTTAGCTTTTGTAAATGTTATGTGTAGCTTAACTCAGGTATGCCCCTGATTTCATAATTTCATAAAATTTTAAAAGAGCAAAAAGGAGCTTATTAGCCCATCAAGGATGTCCCTACCAGCTCCAAACTTTAACCACCCCTTACTACTCATCTAACTCCATTTATTATTAACTCCCTGCTTTCTACTCTCCAGCCAATTTTCTATCTATTTAATAACATTCCCCCCACACCTTCAGATTTAATTTTTGTAACAAGTCTTATACAATTTCACAATAACTACTACATTCTGACCTATTGGTCTATAACAAATTCCTATTAAAAGACGTTTCCCTTTATATCCACTAACACTAACCCAAACTGACTCCACCTCAGTGCTATTTTTTTATATGCTCTAAATCAACAGAATGAAATTCACTCTTCCTATTAGTTAGTATGTATTGTGTATATATATATATTACTTAAACTAAAACTGTTCATTGAATTAATCAGTAATTCTGGAATAGAAAATAATGTTTGAAAGAAAAAGTTCTACTTGTTCCTCCATAAACCAATATGATTGTTTTAGGAGATAGAAATGTAGATTAATATCTGATGAATAAATTCAT
This sequence comes from Limulus polyphemus, assembly GCF_000517525.1. Taxonomy (NCBI): domain Eukaryota; kingdom Metazoa; phylum Arthropoda; class Merostomata; order Xiphosura; family Limulidae; genus Limulus; species Limulus polyphemus. The sequence continues at coordinate 429,811 of NW_013665741.1, forward strand.
AGTTATTTGCATTTTTGTAAACAACAAACATATTAATAGGTAGAATTATATGACGTGATGTAACTTCTCTTTCACAAAAATTACATGAGCTCGGTAATTTTTTGTTATTGGTAAACTTTGTTGAATATAATTTGAAATAATAGGCCATGGCAGGTGGAGAAAAGCACAAACATGATAATAAAAACACAGGAGAAACAGAGGGAGAACATGTTTGGCGAGGTTTGGTTGCATTAGCTGGAATCTATATCTTATTTCTGGCAGAAAGAGCATTGCATCTATTGACAAGTTACCAAACCAAAAGAAAAAACAAGTGTAAGAAGAGGAGCATTCACAAGGTATTTTTACAACAAAATAACTATCTCTATTTAAAAACGTAATTGTTCATTATAAAAACATGCCAGAACACTTGTTATAAATGTTGAATGTCTTACTGTAAAAACGTAGCTTTCTAACTTTTCACAAAGAGGGTTTGAATTCGTTGATTGATATTGATGTGTTAGATTATACTTAATTACTGTAGATTTTTTCAATTGAAGTATTTTTGTTCAATTGTTGCTCTTTAGCTTGTGAAATTTTGTTAGTAATTGTTTTTTATGTAAGATATTTTTCAAATATATATCGAAAACACAAAACAAAAAATTTAAATTACAAGCTTTTGGAAAACTGCACAATGATGCCAACATCCTATTGATGTTACAATAAAGTGAGTCTAGTTCAAGTACCAACTACATGTTTGATATTTAAATAAAATATATACAAGTAAGCACATAAATATAAATCGGCAATGAGTATGAGTATGTCGTTTTTGTAATAAGGATGCCGGTTAATGTGCAAGTACCATTATGAGTTTATAATAACAAATGCATTTGCCTTTGAGTTAAATGTATGATAGAATTATCATTCTCTAAGAGTGTATTAAAAATGCTGATTATAATTTAAATATCATTACTTACTGTAAAAGGGAATTTCATAATGGTTTATTAAACTTTCTTGAAATTATGACAGAGTTTTGTGACAATATCTGACTGTATCAATGTATTATTAACTCATGAATTAGACTTTTAAATATTCATTTTATTTTTCCAAAAAAAGTTAGTCTATCTCTCCTACATTAAAACTTCTGATAGTCTTAGGCATCTCCTACTGATTTAGAACTTTGTAAAGAAATTGTTTTAAGAGTCTTTAATACAGGATTAAGTATTGTCTTAACAAATCTGGTTGAGGAAAAATAGTTGCAGTTATGTATCACAAATAATATTTGATTTACTTATTAAAAGGGAGTATTGTTGTAAATTGGATCAAGAGGTATGTTTTGGCTGTGGAAGGAAACTGACTAGTGAACGTTTTTTTTTATCTCCAAAGTTCAAATTTTATGACTTAGATAATTTTGATTTATTATAAAAATATATAATAAAAATGAAATTCTGATGGTGAAACAGTACTTTACTCTCATTATAGTGATCAGTAAAATATTGGACTTTTATTTTCATACATTAAAAAAATATATGCATATACGTGATTAATCCTTTCTCTGTTGCATTGCAGCCTAGTGGCTTAGAAGCAAGCTTGTGAACTTATAATACTAAAATGTGGGTTTTTTTATCCCTGCAGTGGGCACAGTGTAGATTGCCCATTGTGCAGCCTTGCACTTAAAAACAAACTATTTCATCAGATTTTTAACTGTGGTTGACTGCAGCAACTATATGCTGCAGTCATATTATGTAAACTCTAAGCCTGTTAAAACTTCTAAAAATAACTGCTCACAAGGTATTTGATAAACTGGAATGACTTTACTTTGAAGAGTAGTGCCCTGTTAGTTGATTGACATAAGGTTGTCTTCCTGGTAGCTCAACAATAATACTAAAAACTTGGAATTTAATCCCTGCATTGGATACAGCACAGATATACTATTACATTATTTTGTGCTTAAGCCAAACAAACAAACAGACATGAGGTTCTTGAAAGTATATACAGGTTCTATGAACCCTTGCAGTAATGTTTTCAGAATTACATAAGAAGATAGTGAGTAAAAAAAAACAAAACCTAATCAACTTATAACATATACAGCTTAAAATAACGTATTGAACTATTTATCTGCTGTTTTTTTGTGTGCATAAAAAGCACTTGTGATGTTATTATGTATTTTAGTTACTTTTAATTATGTAAGACACTGCTGATTTGATATTGTATCAGAATATTCTTATTCCACAGTATCTCAGTGGTAAGCTTGAAGATTTATAATGCAGAAATTGGTAGCCTCAACACAGATAGCCCATTGTGAATCTTTGAACATGAAACAAATAGAGTATTCTCCCCATGGTTTTGTACTACTAATTAATTTCTCCTATGCTCTCCTGACTAGAATTGCTAAAGTTGATGTCTCTGTTCCACCTCTACAACCTCATCTTTTATTAATGTATTGCTGTTACTGTATTAAAATTCTACATTTTTGTTGATTTTCAATTCTGAAATAAATAAATAAAAAATAGCCTACTTGTTCTTTTTGTCAAACTTACAATTGGTTGTATCTGTTTTATAATCTTGCTTGTGCCTGTGATTTATATTTTGGAGTATAGGTGTTAAGCTAGTTTAGGAATCCCTTAAAATTATTAATTCTTCATTAAATATATTCCAATGGTTCAGCAGAATGTTCAAAGGGCTTATGCCCTTATTTCACGATTTAATACCAGTAAGGCAAAACAAAGTATTTAAAGTTTAAAATTTGATAATATTTTAGGTAGTTTTTATTGACAAGATGGTTACCCTGCCCTTTCCTGGAAGATGCTTCACCTCAGACAATGTATAATATTTAAAAATATAGAGGCAATTCTGATTAGAATGGGTAGCCTTTAAACTTATATATACGTTTTGTTGTAATTATCTTCAGATTGAACACTAAGTGTGTTCTTCAGAACCAACAAATCCATGTTAGCCATTGTTTTTCTTCAACAATATGTTATTTTTAGCACTTTATAATATGATATTTCTAATAATAAAATCACATTATGCCTTTGAAGTTTCCATCAGTACCAGGGTCTTTCAATACACTTCAGAGAATACAGATGGATTGTGGAACAAATGTTGGAGAAAAGCTCTCACATTACCAGCAAAATGGCATAGTTTCAGAAGATACGGATCTTGAAGTACTACAGAGTAAGTTTTGTGTTGAGTAGGAATTAATATATTATTATTTAAAAATCACATTTGTTTTGTGAGATAACTATAGAAATATTTCTACAGGTATTAAGATAGGGTTTTGGAACTATTTTGTGTTAGATAGTGATTTTTATTTTTTGTTTCAGAACTGGTCTTTTAAATAGCTAAATATTTTCATCTTTTCTGAGGTATGTTTATAAAAAATAACTGAAAGGAATGTGAATAGAAATTTCATTGAGTTTTTCTATATCTGAATATGAGAAAATTATGTTAATAAAATTAACTTTCGATTTTTTTTTATTCACACTCATTGATAATTTGAAGCTTCATGTGTATTATTTGTGCAACTATTATGCCTGCCATTCACTTTCTATTTCTTATGTATGCTGTGTAATCATGTTTATATCAAAATCTGTTCTTTACTGCAGGAAGTCATGTTTTATTTAACATAAGAGTTATTATCAAATGATACATATATTTTCTTTGTGGTTATAGAATTACATAATTCCTTTGGAAAAAAAGATGACTGTGAATACAGTGCAGATGTTCCTGAAGATTCTTCTCCATTTTGCAATTATTCCTCAATCAAAAGTGATCTTGCCAGTGTTGATAATAAGGCAGATGTGTCATGTGATGAACAGTGTCACAGAGATACTGTTTATTATCATAAAGATGATAATCATTCTTATGTCATCACTGTTGCTGATCACCACCATCATCAGGATAAGGGACATGGACACAGTCACGAAGTCCCAACATCAGTGTCTGCAGTAGCATGGATGGTTATTATGGGAGATGGATTTCACAATTTTTGTGATGGCCTTGCAATTGGTATATCTTTTATTTGTTTATGTAACTTTTTTAAGCTGTTTATTAAGCATTATTGAATTAAGTACAGAAGTATTCTAAAAAATGACTAAGTACATGCATTATTAGAATACTGTTTATTTTCCTATTTTAGAATTTTGTTTCTGCTTAAATTTTCAAGCTCAATTAATATTACATCATATATATAGACATTATTTTTGCCTATGTAGTTTATAGTTATCATCATCATCATGTGTACTTTTAAAGGAAACTACATTGTTTTTTTTTGGGGCACTTATTCTCACTCAGGGGCTGCTTTTGCATCAGGCACTTCAGGGGGATTAAGCACAACAATAGCTGTATTTTGTCACGAACTACCACATGAACTAGGTGGGTATAGTTTTTGTTGTGTAATTGTTTATTATTCCATTAATCAGAGTTGAAAATAAGGAAAATATATGGTCTGTTTTTATAGCACTTTAGATACCAGTAAAATTCTAGACAGAAATGTTTATACATTCACCCAGTATTTGTAGCTAAAATGTTGTTCAGCACTTGTTTTTGTTTGTTTTCTGTACATTTAAAGCTTGACTGTTTTCAACAGTAGTTAGTGTCCTGTAGCCATTAGATATATTACAAATTACTGTTATCATATAATGTAGTATTTAAAGCAGTATGAAATCATTAACTAAAGATGATAGATTCACCAGGGAACAGTGTTTCATCTCTGTTTTATTTTTTTCATACTATTGAATTAATAATTGGAGAAAACTGAATCCAACAGATAGGAATATCCAGTGTGTTATGCAAATTCTAAATGCTTAAAAACATTTATCTGAACCCATGCAAATTATTTGACTACTTATGTAAAAACTTATACCAGAAGAGCTGCTAAAATTCTACAATAAAGTTATAATTAATAATAAATAATCTTAATTATGAACAACAGGCAAACTACAAAAAAGCTTCCACGACCACTCTGCCTCAGGTCGTCAGTTAGGTATTCTTACCATTAGCAGTGTTTTCAGCTCTTATGGTCTTTAGTCTTTGATTCAAGCATCCAAGAAAGTGACTGGATACTATCTAAAATAACACTCAAGTGCAGAAAATTGCATTAATCAGCAAATGGTGATACACCTCCTTAATATATTCACATGTGATAAGTTTTTCTTACCTATATTTGTTTGAAAGTTCTTAGTAGAATTCTTTCACATACTAATAAATGAAATTATTATTTCAATATTCATTTCATTCTCACAAACAACTATGTGCCAAAAGAAATACATTGCAAAATAAGAATGTAAGACTGACTTAAAAAATGAGAAAGATTATTTATTTGTTCCATTTCTGAAATACATTCATAGAAAAATAAGCTGGTGACTGCATTAGTAGTTTTACACTTGCCCTTAATACAATTTTTTCTATTTATTGTAGATAGGTTTTATCAAAACAAAAATAGAAGATATTTCACTCTGAAACTTAAGTGGTATTAACCATAAGCTGTAATATTTACAAAGGTGTAGTGAGCTTGGCATATCATTCATAAAGTTAAGCCTTGTTTTTTAGTGTTTGTGGCTATTAGGTTTTGATATAATACATTTATACATATATAATGAAAAGACTATGGTACACATGAAATATTTATTTGTCTTTAAAATTGTGAATATAATTTACAAGCACTGAACATTAAGTTTGTTATTCAGCTGTTTTTTTATTTGACCTAAATGAGATGTAAATATTTCTGAGTGGTATTTTATTTTTGTGTGTATCATGTCTTTAATAAATACATTTTCTATTTAATATATATTTTGCTCATTTGATATATGTAAAGAGCTTCTTGATTGAGATTGAAGTTAGAAAACATAAAATATGTTTATTTTTTTATTCACTTGATTTATCGTTTAAGAATATTATTAGTAAACCTATTCAGAGTCAGCAAAACAATAAAAAATCGTATTTTAAACTCCATAGAGAAAGATAAATTTTTCATGTAAGAGAGATATCTAACCAACATATTTTCATTAGCATTATATTTCTATAATATATACATATATAGTACATAATGTGAGTATTAATTTTTACTGAGATCAAATTCCTATAAAAACATCATTATAATAGTTGTATTTTATAAGGACAGATTGATGCACCATTATGTTATCACTGTATGGAAGTCTTTGTTCCATCATTAATATAAGTGTTGTAATTAGATATAACGTTGCTACTATTGTTTATTTGAATCTGTCTTACTTCTAGGGGATTTTGCCATGCTTTTAAAAGCAGGAATGACTGTTAAACAAGCTTTGTTGTATAATGGTTTATCTTCCATTCTCTGCTTCTTGGGAATGGTAATTGGTGTCACTTTGGGAAATGTTAGTAGTGCAAATGAATGGATTTTTGCTGGGGCAGCAGGAATGTTCCTTTATATTGCCTTGGTGGATATGGTAAGTATTATTTCATAAGTTTTTACCTGAAATTGTTCGTCTTCACACTTTCAATAGCAAATATTGGAGAAATTGAGCAAGTCATGTTGAAAGTCATTCTTTCTATACCATGGACTTATTTATTATAAGGACACATGTTCTCCATGTCTTTGTTTTCATTTATTTAGTACTTAATTTATTTTCAAGCTTCAACAAAGACCATAAAATACTTTTTAATTTTAGATTAACAAGGGAGGAAAACATAAGCTTGTTATGTTGTTTGAGAAAACTACTGTTGTTCTCAAAACAAACTTCTTTTTCAAACTTTTATTTATTTTATATTTTGTGTTTTCTTGTTTACCTGAGATGTGTAAGTTAGTATGACTGACTTGAATGCTTGTTTTGCAAGGCTTACAGTTAACTTAAAATTTAAAAAACGATATTTTGAAGGGTGAAAAAATCTTGGGAATTAAGTATAAATTGATTAATTTATAATAATTAATGAGCATAGTGTTTTGAAGTTGATAAAGATGATAAGCTAGATCTTCTGACAAATTTGTAAAGAACAGATATCCAAAAAAGATTGGAACATACTGAATATAATGGTGAAATTAAGAAAGTTACCAGCCAGGTTTGAATAAAAACATCCAAATTTAATTTACTATAGAAAACAGAAAAGTTCAGAAGTTTAATTTTCAGTGTTATCATTATTTTTCATAACTCAGAAAAAATAAAACAAAAAAACTGGTTTCATTGTTTGTAGCCTTCTGACACAAAATAAAAGTGAAATTCCATGTTAAGTCTGAAAGTCTAGTATAAAATAAAATAAATTCTTTATTTTCAAATAGCCTTAAAAACGAAAATATAACAATCTTAAAATAAACATAAAACTGGTTGAATAAATATAATTAAAAATTGATTTTTTTATTCAAGTTTATTTTCTTAGTATTCTTAGAGAGTAGGGTTTAAAGAGCTTGAAATTATTTAAAAACATTTATTATGTATCAGATTTAAGAAAGATGTGTATGTACTAATAGATTACAATGTAATTTAGAACAGTTTTTTTGCTGAATAATGTGAGATTTGTCACCAGATGTGTGTGTGGTTGTGTTATGGGCGAGAAGATGGGCTTTATTTATGTTTAAGAGTGTGTAGAAAATATTTTTCCTTAATTGTTTTGAAATTTGGATAATCATCTTGATTTTAAAACCTCGTTTAGTGTTTTTATAGTATGATGTATATATGAAATTTGTCTTAGGAGGGAGTAGGCCATGCTTATGATTTCCTGATATTTTGATGAAAATTGAAAAGTGGTTCATGATGTATATAGCCATTGTGACAGAGAAAGTATACACTTTGTTTTGTAGATTAAAAAGTTGATTTATTTTGGTTAGAGAAGAAATATTGAGATTGTTAACAACAATTGAGGGATTACCATTATTTGGTTAATATTGTTGAAAAAAAAAGTTTCAGATCAGCTGAAAGCAAGTTGATTTTGAAGAATTAAAACTAGAGTGTAGATTTTTTTAATTAAAATTTTAGCAAAGTTCAAAAACAAACATTAATTATATTTTATCAAAAAGGTAATCCAAAAATCTGTAAACAATAAAAGCTAAATTTGATATGCATGGAAGGTATTTATTTTTGTGATTAATAATAAAAAAAAAGATGTGAAGTCCACCATAAAAGGAAATATCTAATTACCTTAAATATCTTATGTGATTTAACTGTTGTGCCTGATACTAAATTGAGCTTGATATTGAAAGAAAACAACCAAATTTAAAGGGTTTTGGAGAGTGCTTAGAAGGCACATTTAAAAAGATGTAAGATCCCACTAAGATATTCATTTATTGTGATACCTGAAATGAGGCTTATGATGTGACTATCATATATATATATATATATGATAATCTTAACTTCAATAAGTGAGTCAAGTACCTGTTAGCATGCTCTTTCATACTCTGTTGTCATTTTTTCGAATGAAAAAAAGATTTTTAGAGTTTGTTTCCAATTCTTTTAAATGAGTAAATCAGACTGAAAGACTAGTGT
>NW_013665741.1:439242-447110 GCF_000517525.1 Limulus polyphemus
GAAAGACTAGTGTAAGAAAAACATTGTATTAAAACTTTAACAGTTTTTAATTGCTAGCCATGAAGTGATACCCTAATTGACATTCAGTTGTTTCTAAATGTAGACTTCTAGTGATATGAATGTTTGTTTCTTTGAAATGAAGTGATTACTTAGTAAGATATTTGAATTGTTATTCCAGTCGTGTGTTTGCTTTATGATTTTGTTCATTATCTCTTTTTACATTTTTTAAATTTATTTTTCCAGTTCTTTTTTGTATGGTTCTTAAGTTTATGATTTACATCTCAAATTGTTATACATTAATAAATTAATTATTTTGTAATGAAAAAAAAAAAAAATATATATATATATATATATATATATATATGGTGAAATTTAATAAGTCTTTTTGTCCAATGGCTGAACAAAAATATACCAACTATTGAAACCAGTACCATTTTTATCTCTTTCTATAAAAAATGAAAAGTAATAAAAACAGTGGAGTACAAACTTTTATACATACATAGAGATAGCTAAATTATTTGTTGCTGTGATACATATATATGTGTGTGTGTGTGTGAAATTATACAAATATTGGACTATCTTTGATTCTCTCATACATATCTAGCAGTTTTTGTTTGTCTTTCCAGGTTCCAGAATTAGAGTCATATCCAAGTCACTGGAAATTCCACAGTCTCCATCTGTTGGGAATACAAATTCTTGGAATTTCAGTTGGCATATCTGTGATGTTGGTTGTTGCTGTTTATGAACAGGATCTAAAATCTTCCATTGGTTGAAATGAGCTTGATTTTTTTAATATACTGAACATAAAGTTTTTTTGAATGTGTTCGGTGGAGATGAAAACTTGAGTAATGTCCAGCTTTTATAAAATTACATGGAATGCTTACTTTATTGAATGAACCAATCACTATAAAATGTAATATGTTGAATATTTTTATGGAAATACCAGGAGTCTAAAGGATGTTCATAAATTTAAAGGCTTCTTTTTAAGACAAACATTTATAAAAATGAGTAATTGTAAGAACAGGTATGTTTACCTTCAAGGAATTGGGAACAACTTGAATTTGTACAGAATGTTATGGCTCCAAGGAGCTCAAACGATCAATAACAGCAGATATTAATACTAGGTTTAGCTATCTTTCATTCCATTTGGTAGTGTGTTGGAAGCGTAAATAGCTACAAAACAAGTTTAATATATTGTAAGATTTAGATGAAAATGTTAATATTTATACCAAGCACTTCCCATATATTTACAAAAAAGAAATAGTGTTTGATCAAATAAAAAAGAACACAGTACCAACATTCCAGAAAGAAAATAACTTTGACGATGATTTATATTTTTCAGTGCTAATGATTTAATTTTTTCAGTGCTAATTTCAAAAACCCTTCCACTTAAATGTTGTCTGTCAGTTTCTTGATTTTTTCATAATGAAGAACTATAATAAATATCCTTGATAGCAATAAAGTTTTATCATCACTTATCAAAAAATGGTGGGTCTTTTAAAAACCATGCAGGATTGAGCGGCTGTGATACTTGGTCCTGTCCAGGAGTATGTACAGTGAAATAGTTAATATTTCTGTAATAAACGTCCATGGTAAAAATAACTTTTATTCTTTCCATTTACACATCAGGTACCATTTTGTTCAGTATATTTGCACTGATTCAGAACTAATTTTATGATTAACTAAAACTTATAAAAACTTTACATTCCAGTTACAGTGTATAAATGAACATGAATACTTTCCCATAAGGCATCCACTTCTGACCATGTTTGTTTTTTTTAGTTGAAGAATGTCCATAATTGTAATGGAATCTTTAATGTACCCAGTATCCTGGTTGTTGTAATCCTTGTATCCAGCTTTGAAAGTGTTGATCCTTGATGGCAGAATTCACAGAGACAGATTTATTGCCAACTGTTCCAGTTTATTACACAAGTTCAAATGTATCTTGTTCTGCAAAAAACTTGGGACATGCTAACACTTACTGCATATTGTTAAGATATCTTAATTTGTGAAATTTTAAAATAAATTATTCAAGATTTTTTATTATAAAACTTTGAACCAGTCAATTTATTTTTGTTTATTTGGTTAGATCGAGAAAATTTCCAAATAACTGGTCAACATAAAAGTTCTTTTAATCTAACTGTAAAGTGTAATCATATGAGGTGGTACACCTTAAGTATTTTAGATGTCAAAGCTAGTAGGTAGGTTTTGTACTACTGGTAGTGGGTGACTTGTAATAAGCAGAGTCCTCTACAATGATTACAAGCAAACCTTGCTTTAATAAGAATGTTATTGTCTGTTTAAGAACCTCTTTTCTCTTTTTAAGAATGGCTTACTGTACAGCAATATCTTCTGTGGTGACAGAGGCAAATTTAAGCTTAAATACGTAGTCAGCTTAAAAAAGGGGGGTCCTAAAGAGGGACCCGGTAAAGCTGACCGTTAAATCCGCCCCCGTATAGTGAGTTCTATAGTAACCAGAGTTTATTTACAATGTTTGTTTAGTCTAGAGTTTATTGAAAGAGAATTCTCTAGTATCACTTTTTAAAGACATTGGATTTCAAAGTTCCGTAGGGTGATTCATTTGAGAGGCCTGATTTATCGCGAATGAACAAACCATTTTAAAAAAGATTGTACTCTTTATAGGGTTCTATTGGGGAAGTATGGTTTGCTAAGATAAATGTTGAAGAGGTGAAGTCGAGTTGAATGTAACTACACGTTTTTCATATTTTAATGTCATTTACTAAATATATCTTAGAAATAGTGTACTTTGTATTTGATTTGTAACCTGCAGTTATTGTCAATAACTTTCTGAATTTTTTCTTTTTTAAATATTATTTTTATATTTTAGTATGTTTTAAACTGGTATTTAAAACTTTAATTGTTGTTTAGTGCATATTACAAAAACTAGCAGAAACGCCGCCTTATGGGCGGTTGTTTGTGCTAATAGTTACTAATCATATTATTCATACCTCCTTGAACATTTTCTAAAAAATGATTTTTTTTTTCTGGGAAGTACTGAACGAGAAAAGTGTTCGGATTGTGCTCTTTAGTCATATGCAACTCATTGCATCAAAAGGATTCAATATAAAGATCTCAAAATTTTCATAAATTTTACTGATATAAACTATAATGTTTTTATATATTAAAAGTGATACCGTTTATTGAAAAAGTAAGCGTTTTTTAAGAACTCCAGTTTCTCAGTACTACATTTAAAAATTACATTAATAAAGAAATAATCAAACTTTCACGTACAGTCCTAGTAAAAGTCGTGTTCCTGTTGTGAGAAGAGTACTTTTATTTAAAATTGTGTTCTATTATAAATAAATGGTTGTTGCACATACCACAGTTATTTTTCTAATTATCTGAATCTTGAATACCAAAAGTGTGAAATTTTTATGCATTTTGTTTGTGGTGCCATCGATAGATGGCGATGCAGTTTGGGTTAAATACATAGATACTGACATACAAGCTACGTCCATTATAGTAAGATAAGCTGTGTGAGCTTATTTTTCACATCATTATTTACAGTTTTCAAGTTTTTTTTTGTAAGTCTGCCTTATTTATTATTATTATTTTTTAATTATGAAATTTGAAAGTAACATTTTAAATGTGAAATGTATTTAGATAGGAAATGATTAAAAACTTAAGGCTTTCGAAAAATGTATTTTATATAAAAATAAAAGATTTTAAATTTACCTTTTATAATTCTTGTTTTATACAAAAGAAAAAAAGCTGACTATGGTATCATAAAGTTTAAATAAAGGCACATAACAGTCATTGATTCTTAAGAAGCCATTGAAATACAACACATCTGGTGACGTTTTTTATGAAACCTTAATCATCTATTGATAAATTGCTTGCTTTATTACCAGTGGCCAATAATGACAGGTGTTATTCAGTATATGAGCATAATTTATACATATATTAATCAAATACTTTCCACATTATAATTATTTTGTTTATATCAGGTATCTTGCCTTATTTTTTAATTCATCACTTAAACACATACTGTGATGTGTTCAGGTATTTCATTGAAATGATAAATCTTTCAAAATGTTAGTAAATTCATGACCTTACAATAACAAAAAAATAGGCTTAATAATTCTCAATAATCCATGTTTTATAAGGTTCCTATCATTTATTAGTGTCATTGGAAATTTTCATTTACTGTTTGTTTTGAGCTTCGCACAAAGCTACACGAGGGCTATCTGCTCTAGCCATCCCTAATTTAGCAGTGAAAGGCAGCTAGCCATCACCACCCACTGCCAACTCTTGGGTTACTATTTTTCCAACGAATAGTGGGATTGATCGTATCATTATAACGTTCCCACGGTTGAAAGGACGAGCATGTCTGGTGGGACGGGGATTCGAACTCGCGACCCTGAGATTGCGAGTCGAGTGGGGGCGTTATAATGTGACGGTCAATCTCACTATTTGTTGGTAAAAGTGTAGCCCAAGAGTTGGCGGTGGGTGGTTATGATTATCTACCTTCACTGCTAAATTAGGGACGGCTAGCGCAGATGATCCTCGTGTAGCTTTGGCTGAAATTCAAAATAAACAAACCAGAATTAGTAGAAAAACACAGGAAACCCGCGACCCTCAGATTGCAAGTGGAACTCCCTAACCACCTGGCCATGCCAGGTCACTAATTCTGGTATAGAACAAGAATGTACTAGCACTTCAAAGTATAAAAGTTCGTGTTCAGTAATATTTTATGTTGTATTGATATGTTTTTCAGTACTCAGTACAACTTGGACAAAACTGTACTTGTGTTATGATTAATATTTTACGTTAGGCAAAAGTTAGTGAAAGTAAAACATTAGTTTCAATTTTACTGTCTAGATACGAGTGAAATAAAACATTAAGTGTTGACCCATTATCAAGTTAACACGAAATAAAATTAATTACTGTTTGTTTTTGAATTTCGTTCAAAGCTACACGAGGGCTATCTGCACTAGCCGTCCCTAATTTAGCAGTGTAAGACTAGAGGGAAGGCAGCTAGTCATCACAATCCACCGCCAACTCTTGTGCTACTCTTTTTACCAACGAATAGTGGGATGGACCTTCACTTTATAACGACCCCACGGCTGAAAGAGCAAGCTTGTTTGGTGGGACGGGGATTCGAACCCGCGACCCTGAGATTGCGAGTCGAGTGCCCTAACCACCATTAATTTATGAGCTACTGTTTGTGCAGAATGACATTCAACTTGAAATCACTATCAGGTTAAGTTTACAGGAATTATAATTATATTAATTATTGTGTATTATGACGAATACCAAAGGCTATTGAGATTGTTACTTTTATTATATGTACTTTGAAGTCTTAATATACATATATATGTATATTGGTAAATGAGTATTTTTTAAAAGAAACTATCTTGAATATATTGAATTGTCAGGTTTGTTTATAATTAAGCACAAAGCTACACAATGGGCTATCTGTGATCTGCTCACAACGGGTATCGAAACCCGAATTATAGCGTTGTAAATTCGCAGACATACCGCTGTGCCACTGGGGGGCTTGAATTGTCAGAGATGATGAAACTGTTTATCGGTAAATCATTATGTACGTAACAGAAATAAAATAAAATGGATAATACAAGAGAGTGGATGCAATCACGATCATAAAGGAGTTGAATAACCACTTGAATCGACTCAATATATTGTTAGGTATCTGCTCGTTTGTTAATTTCCGGTATAAATTCTTTCAGAGGAACTTCAGCGATACAAGTCCTTTCTTAATTAAAACTAGTTTATTCTTTCTCGATATAACTTTTAGTAATACACAGTAATTTCCACAGTCACTTTAAACTCAACAACCTTTATAACACACGCTATAAATCACAGCGATTCACACACCTTACTTACGGTGCCTACTGTTCGCTTGACTTAATTATCTCTCTCTCTCTTCAATCTATCTCTTCCATGGCGCTGGTTTTTCTCTCCACGCTCATATACTAAAAAAGAGGGCGCCTCGAACAAACTCGGGCCTCCCCGATAATTCATGATCCTTCCAGAAACTCCAGCGCGCATGCTCCCAGCGTCACACGACTTCTGCTGTCGTAACAATATTCTTACTAGAATAATCAATACAGGTGAATAACGAAAAAAAAAACTGGTCGATTTGTCGCAAAGGTACACAAATGTGCTATCTTCGCTCTGTTTACCGCGGGAAAGCGAACCCCGGATTTTAGAGTTGTAAATCCGTTCCCTTACTACAGCTTCACCGGGGACAAATGTGTTTGTAACTTTAGCTCAATTGCATATAATGAGCTACCTCTGCTTTATCCACTGTGGGAATCTAACCCCAGATTTTAACTTGGTTCCCTTACTGCTGCCCCACCGGAGACAAACGTGTTTATTTGTAACTTTAGCTCAGCTCTGCATAATATGCTATCTGTGCTGTGATATTATTAGCCCTCAAGCTGGGCGCTAAGCCCCCAATGGGCAAATATAGACTTGAAGGCTTTATGAAAAGTGGGCAAAAATATGCTATTAACAATCAACATCCAATTTGTTTGTTTAAATCCAAAAGTTGCACGACTATCTGTGATTTGCTCACTCCAGCGATCGAATTTTAGCATTTTAAGCCCCCAAATTAAACGCTGAATCACTGGGTGGTCAATTTTAAATTAAAAAGTGACTACAAAATATGTCATTTAGAGTTAAATCCTAACACGATTGCTAAACAAGTTGCCTGTAAGATAACGTTATTTGAATTTACATTTTAAAATGGATTTTAGAAAATTGTTACACTATTTTAAAACATTTCATATTTTAACACTTTCAAAATAAACAATTTTGTATAATATTTAAAACAACGTGTAAATAATTTTCTCGTATACGGGATCGTTGCACATTATTTCAAGTGCTATGATAGTCATCATACACCTGAACAAACTTTTTCGAGCTGAGCCATAATATTAATGGTCTGTTATAAAGTGAACAAAATTGAATTTTTTTAGCGTGACAAATAATGATTAAATAAAAATATGAGGAATTACTTAACCCAGCTAGAATTTAATAATTTAGATAGGAATAAACAAGAGAATATCGAAACTACATAATGGAATATACGAGAATATAATGACGTAATCTTATTTAGTTTTAGAGACTTATAAATTTTGTGGGTGTAGTTTAGGTTAAACTTTCGCAGATTAATTACATTCTGAGAAAAAATAAAATGAAAGGTTCGTTAAACTAAACGTTTTTTTATATGTTACAACTCTATAGGAACCAGAAATAAATTGGGTTGGAATTCGTTCCATATATGGGGCTGGGCGTGGCCCCGACGTTCAACACGCTAGACTGTGGGGCATTATAACTATGACAATGAATTTTTCTATTTCGCACAATACACGGCGGATGCCGCTGTCTGGTTGCCTTCCCTTAAGTCAGGGGTCACCAAACTATTTTCACAGCGGGCCAGATAACTGAGAGGATGACGAGCGTGGGCTGTATAACCATTTTGTTCCGGCCTTGCAGGCCGAATCTGGCCCACTGGCCATAGTTTGGTGACCCCTGTCTCAATAGATGGAGAAAAAATTAAGAAAAAATACTTGGAAGTTCAGTTATCTCTCAATAGATGGAAAGAAAAAAATTAAGAAAAAATACTTGGAAGTTTAATTATCTCTCAATAGATGGAGAAAAAAATTAAGAAAAAATAGCTTGGAAGTTCAGTTATCCCTCAATAGAGGGAGAAACAAATAATAAGGAAAAATACTTGGAAGTTCAGTTATCCCTCAATAGATGGAGAAACAAATAATAAGGAAAAATACTTGGAAGTTCAGTTTTCTCTCAGTAGATGGAAAAACAAATAATAAGGAAAAATACTTGGAAGTTCAGTTTTCTCTCAATAGATGGAAAAA
>NW_013665741.1:448001-480952 GCF_000517525.1 Limulus polyphemus
CTTTGAATCACTGTAAAATGAGAGAAGTTTCCTCCCTTCCAGTTGTGCTTCAAACAATGATAGCTTTCTCCGAAATCCTTTGATGATTCTATAGAGATAAGGTTATCCTTTCCCTGGAGTTTCAAGTTCAATTCATTCATGTGGGATGTGATGTCAACCAAAAATGACAACTTTGACAGACAGGTAGGATCTGACAGAAGTACTTAAACAAAAAGTGCTCTGATATCCAAAGTCGCAAAAAGTCGCCTGTTCGGGTTTAATCCGTGTATTGAACCAGTGTTCCAGATTTAAATATAAATATATAAACACATATGTACAACACACAAATATACGTTGAAGCACACACAATACACACACACGCCTTCTCTATCACAAAGTTGTGTAACCACGCACACACTCGTCACACTACTTGTATCAACTGCCTGTAAACATTGTATCGTCTTACAACAATGCACACAGAGGCGACTGCAGGAAAGAACTCTCATTGGAGGTACTTACACCAAAAGGCTCTGATATTCAAAGTCGCAAAAAGTTGCCGAATTTTTTATTTCACTGATTTTTCTAAAACTTATATTACTGTCAGATGCAAAAATCAGATTGGACAAATTTGGACATTTTTACTTACATTTATTTTAATTTTTTTCTACATAGTAAGTTTATCTACAATCTATGATATTTCTGTATAAATAATTATATTTTAGCTCATTTGTAGCACAGTGCAGCAGCAGACCAGATGAACTGACCTTGCAGGCCGGATCTGGCACTGGCCATAGTTTGGTGACCCCTGCCTTAAGTCAACATTCTTGAATTAGGGGTTGTTTGTTTGATTTGTTAGTTTGAAGTTAAATTCAAAGCTACATAAAGGGCTTTTTGTGCTCTGCTCACCGTGGGTATCGAAACCAGGTTTCTAGCGTTGTAAGTACGCAGACTTACCGCTGTGCCAATGGGGGGGGGGTAATCTAGGGATGAGCATGTCTAAACCCTTAGACCATGTGTCACATAAGTCAGGTTTTAAAATACTAACACCAATACCGATCTACACCCAACTCTTACTTAAATCAAATAAATAAGTTTCTATGAAAAAAAAATATTCGTTTCTGTTTGAAGTCGGATAGGAAATCTCATTCAAAGGCAAAATTTTGTACAATGAAAGTTTACAGTGTACGTATCTCCCAGTAACAGAACCTTGACATTCATCTCACAAACGTAGAAACCGAGTTTCGATATCTGTGGTGGGCTGAGCACAGGTAACCCATTGTGTAGCTTTGTGCTTAACTTCAAACAAACAAAATCTTACAAACGTTTTAGAACGCTAGTATTTAGTTTATTTCTCCCTTCTATTTTTTTTTAATTTTTAAGCAAAACGATCCTACAAATAAGTTTGAGTGTAATCAAAACTCAATCTTGATCGCCCTGATTTAAAAGTTTGTCATGATGCAGGAAAAGTATTTCAAAATTTAACTTGGATGTACGCATATTCAACCTAGGGCCACTGAACGCAAACTTGTCATTATGAGAACCGATAGGTTCGTCCGAAAGGACTTGGCAAGGTTATAATCAACATTAACTTGTTTATATCTTGGTACGCATGAGAATTCAACCCTAACAGCCTCGAGCTGTAGCTTACCTTGCGGGTACAGGTTCAAGAGCAAGCCACATTAACTGGCTTTGAACCATCTCGGCCAAGGCAAAAACCTGTTTCCTATCAACTCTGCTCAGTCACTGCCCGACAACTAAAGTACGAATGAAGTATAGGGGAATGTTATTAACGTTAGTGGGAATTCCTTTGTTACTTGGCACAGTCACTTCGTTACAAACTTATAGAACCCATTTTCCCCTTCCGAAGGGTTTTATTTTGTAAGCCTTTAAGTTACCTTTCTAAAGCTACCAACCTTGTTATTACCGAGAAATGTTAAGTCATAGAATGCTAGAAAACTTTCATCGTGTTCCTTGTCGGATGTGTAGTTACACGTAACTTGATGGTGAACTTATGACGATCATGAAGACTTGTACAAGTTGTGCTGTAGCAGTCTTTGTCAGAGGACTAAGCTTTATTATTTTGGCATTCAGTGTAACAGTCAAGCCTGGTGAGTTCAAATCTGACAGATACGATTCATTAGCAAATATATACATTAATGTGAAAAAAGAATTAAATTATTCTGGTGTAGTTTTGTGATGATTAGAAGAACGTGGAAATTTAGTGCATTTAAGTAACAATACGTTTCTAATGTAACGGCCCAGAAGTTTCAAGTAGGCAGGCTCAAGAAACTTATGTGTAAAGAATAGCATCCCTCCTTAAGAATTAAAAAAGAAAACATTGCACGCGTAAACTTGTCAAGTTTTATAACGTAAAAATTCAACTTTTCTGAATCGCACGTTGACTTAAAAGGGCATGAACGTAAGGTTAGTGCTCCAGTGGAGAAAGAGCAGTTAACGCTCGGTTTCATGGTAACGTTGTTGAACAAGGTCAATCTACTTTCCGGAGATTTGGCGGAAAGTGACATTTTCTATTCATTCTTTCTTACACGCCAATTATGAGGAAGCTTCTGGCACTTACTGAATTAAACAATTAAAAATAAAATTCATGACGTGTTTACAGCCACATTGTTTTTGCTAGCGTAGGAATAGTCAGAGAGAGAGATTGAAACTCAAGCTATTTCCAACGCTACGAACAAGTCTCGGCCTTAGCGGAGCCCAGTGGTTAGTGTAGCGGACAGTGAGTTCGTGGTTTGCGCCCCGTTACCACCGGAAAAATCCCGCTACTTGATTAGAGTATCACATAAGTTGGCGGTGATTATGGTACGTTGACTAGCTGTATTTCCTCTTGTCTATAATTTCAAATTTAAGGACGGCCAGCGCAGATAGCCCTCGAGTAGCTTTGCTCGAAATTCAACAAACAACAACTATATGCTCCCACTGGCACAACGCTATGACTGCAGACTACAACGATAGAAATCGGGTTTTGATACCCCTGGTGGGCAGAGCACAGATAGTCCATTATGTAGCTTTGTTCTTAATTACAAACAAACAAATCTGTCTATATTTATTTCAAATTATACATGTGATAAGATATAACTTAAAGAATATATCATTTTATCAATGTAATCGCGTAAGATCATTCTTATATTTTACTTCACAAGCGTAGGATCGAGTGTAGACCAGTGATTAACTTGTTCAGCCGTAGATGGAAGGTTCGATACGATATTAAAATGTCCTCGCTATGCATCTTCAGCTCTGGACGTTATAAAAGTTACAACCAATTAATTCCCAAATCCCTACCACGAGATAATAATAGGTTATTAAAAGATAGGTCAACCAGGAGGCAACGGGTGTATTTATGTACGTATGTATGTTGTTCGTGAATTACAGATCACCAGTTATGGGTAAATATAAACGAGAGTAAGTTTGTGCTTTGTAATGCATGAAGGCAAACGCTATGAAAGTTTCATGATTATTTAAAAAAAACAAACAATACTTACAGTTTTCTCAAGACATTTCTAACTCTTTTAAAAGTCATTAAATAGTTTGAATTCACGAGGAAATCTTACCAACAAGTTAACAAACTTTCTGTAAACATAAGCAATAATGTTTTATTATTCTATGATAACATTTTGACATTGTTGTTTTGAAATAAAGTATTGTAAGCAGTGTTAGTTGATTCTTTAGTATAATAGACATTTAAACAGCCTTTTATTGTACGTTACTGATTCTTTCATGATTTTTTAAAGAATTATATACAGCTATGTGAAAAATGAAAAACTGTGATGACTACAAAAACTTTTAGGCCTTTTTTGTTGTTAATTAGAAGCTTTTGGTCCCACATTTATTGGGAAAAATCAAATAGCTTCTGGATAAAGACTCTTCGTTTCCGTTTGTAATTAAGCACAAAGCTACACAATGGGCTATCTGGGCTCTGCCCACCACGGGTATCGAAACCCGGATTCTAGCGTTGTAAGTATACAGACATACCGCTGTGCCACTGGGAGGCGATAAAGTCTCTTGGTTACTTTAGTTTTTGCTTGACTAAGTAGTACTTATAACTAATACGTGAAGAAAGCCTCAAATAGCATGAACAGACGCATATCTTGCCCAGCTTTATGGTAATTTATAGTAGTTGGGCTTTAAATATATATATATTACTAAAAGTGTACAATATAGTAATAGCGCCTTTTTCCAGAACATTGTATTAAGTACTTTTATCCAATTCCAGATACTTCAATTTTACGTAAGGTTTCTCAGAATCGACATCTTAAAGTTTTTGGTTTTAATTGTAAAATTGTTCTATTAATTATTAATACTTATTTGTAAATGAAGTGTAAGTGACCACAATGTAGTGGCGGTTTGTGGTTTCTTTTTCAAGTGAAATTGGTTTCATTTTGTTCACCGTCAAATATGTCCTTGAATTAGAATTTTAAAATCTTAAGTTCGATATTCAAGATCAAAAATGAACAACTTTTTTCTCTTCATATTTATGTTTCAGATTGTTAAGTGAAGTTTCGAGTACATAATTAATGTATTAAGGAAAGTAATATCTAACCATCGATTTGAAGACAAACTGTCGGAAACTTGTATTCCTCAGCAAAGTGCTATTACGTAATGAAACAGGCTTAACATTCCAAACACGAGGGTGGACCATGTTAACCTACTTGAAGGCTGGTGGGAGATTGGCTATTCCTAGAGCCAGTTCCACCCACACTGTTGAACATTCAACTTAAACAGTGAATTAGGATAGAGAGTCGCCTTGGTGTGGTATCTTTTATTTTTATTACAGTCATGTCCCTTAGTGGTGGATCTAACACGTTCCTTTACTCAATAAGGACAAGTAAGTTATTTGTACAAGATATAATCCCTTACTGCTATGAACAACAACTGTGTGGGATATAAATCTAAGAACAGGTTACAAACTTTATCTAGTTGTATTTGTTTACATCTTTTACAAAAAAGGGTTATTAACTTTTCTACAAGAACAAATTTTTCCGTGTACGTTTCTAAGATCAATGATCGAGGGGGATAACAGGGCTATTCACGAAGTCGTGACCTACGATATTAATGATACTAGCATAAAATTTGAATATATTTAAAACATTCTTAATCTTGATAAATTTCACTTATATTCTGAAGATAGCCGTAAATTTGGCATATTCGCATCTCTTTTTGTTATTATTGTTAGTGCACATTGTTGTTGTTTTTTTATTGCATACTGTTGTTGTTGTTTTATTATTGCATATTGTTGTTGTTATTTTCTTAGTGTTGTTTCCTTATTGCATATTGTTGTTGTTATTTTCTTAATGCATATTATTGTTGTTGTTGTTGTTTCCTCATTGCATATTGTTTTTGTTGTTTTCTTAGTGCATATTGTTGTCGTTGTTTCCTCATTGCATATTGTTTTTGTTGTTTTCTTAGTGCATCTTGTTGTTGTTGTTTCCTCATTGCATATTGTTGTTGTTGTTTTCTTAGTGCATATTGTTGTTGTTGTTTTCTTAGTGCATCTTGTTGTTGTTGTTTCCTCATTGCATATTGTTGTTGTTGTTTTCTTAATGCATATTGTTGTTGTTGTTTTCGTAGTGCATATTGTTGTTGTTGTTTTCTTAGTGCATATTGTTGTTGTTTTCGTAGTGCATATTGTTGTTGTTGTTTTCTTAGTGCAAAGCTACACAGAGCGATATCTGCACTCTGTACACCGCTAGAAATCGAACACCGGATTTTAGCGTGTAAGGCCGTAAACTTATCGCTGACCCTCCGAGGGATTTGTATTTCTTGTAATTACGGTTCCAGGCTAGTCAGCCGCAAGATTGATGGATTATAACGCTGAAATTTGGGGTCCAATCTCCGCGATGGACACAATACAGACAGCCTACTGTGCATCTACCATCTTAACTAAATAAATCTTAGAATTATGTCCTACGCGGTGAAATCAAATTTGCTTAATATACCACCAAGAGAGGTGTTAATGAAATATAATGTGTTATAGCTTTAGTCTTGCAAAAGAAAGTGTAGTCTTTCTGGTTTAAAATTGTTTGCAATGACACAATTTACTTTATAATAGTGCACGCGTAACAAATGTACTCTAAATAACATTTCTCTCGACTATAAGTAATGGACATGTAACACAGTTATCGTTTCAGGACCAATGATATAACATAGTTCATGTTATGAGTGTGATATATATATACTACACAGAAGCAACATTGTGATCTGTACGAACTTTGTATCTGGCATCTCTGTTCCCGTAAAATTGACAAGAACTGCTGACTACTATGTCGATTTTGGCACCCACTGGAGTGGGCGATCTGTGATGGGGTACACGTCGTCCACCTCAAGGGACGTCTCTGATAACATAATTATAGTTTCAGCCATCAATGATGGTACTTAACTTAATTTATGTTATAAGTGGCAATATATATAATATATCTCAGTTCTTGTTATCAATAATGACACATATAACCCAGTTCGTGCCATATAATAACATAACTAATTTCAACCACCAGTGATATGGCAGTTTCTGTTCCAAAAGTTGTATGAAAAATATGTTGAAAGTGATTATCAGATTTCAATTAAATTTGACAAACCATGTTGAAAATGATTATCAGATTTCAATTAAATTTGACAAACCATTTTGAAAATGATTATCAGATTTCAATTAAATTTGACAAAATATGTTGATTATCAGATTTTAATTAAATTTGACAAATTGTGTTGAAGGTGATTATCAGTTTTAAATTAAATTTGACAAAACATATTGAAAATGATGATTAGATTTCAATTAAATTTGACAAAATATGTTGATTATCAGATTTTAATTAAATTTGACAAATTGTGTTGAAGGTGATTATCAGTTTTAAATTAAATTTGACAAAACAGTTTGAAAATGATGATTAGATTTCAATTAAATTTGACAAAATATGTTGATTATCAGATTTTAATTAAATTTGACAAATTGTGTTGTATGCATCATCAAGTGTATGGGAAAGCCAAAGTGCAAGTGTACGAAGCAATATTGAGAGTGACAGTTCTGTAATAGGCAAACTAGTTTTATTATTAACAGAAAAAAAAGAAGAGAAAATACATGTATTTTGGCTGCTTTTGTTCAGGATCAATAAATTCTATTTTGATTACGTCATGCATGAATCCATTGAATCTATTCAACTAATAAGGAAAATCATAATACAGATAGTGTTAACCTTCTAGGATCAAGGAATCTAGTTATCACCACCCACCACTATTGGGCTACTCTTTTGCCAACGCTTGACCGTCACTTTATAAAGTTGATAGGGTGAGCATGCTTGGTGGGGCTGGGATTCGAACCTGCCACTCTCAAATTACGACTCGAGCGCCCTAACCACATGACCATGACATATCTGAGATTGTTAATAAATAAATCGTAGACATAAGAAACTTTTTGATACCTTATAAAATATTACAGTCGTGACATATCAGTAAAACAGCCAGAATGAATCTTAAAATTTATTAAAAGTTTTTATTAAATATTTAGAACAAAATATTAAAATTATCTAGACTATATTTTGAAGTTAAACTATGTTAAAAGTGACTTTGTAGCACGGTTTGCTCCCCCCCACCAAAAAAAAGTTGCTTCCCTCAGCTTGTTAGAAGTTAGACTAATGAACAATAGTTTGTGTTATAGAAATGTGTTAAAGTTACTATGAAATGACCAATTATATTGTCAAATGTTTTAAAGATGAAAACTAAATAAAATAAAATATTTGCATTTCTGATTATTCAATATTGTAACAATTTCATCTCGAACATTGCAAAAGGTTAGTTGAAATGTATCTATTCAGTGTATTTGTGTATTTCAAACCGACTCAAGTTGGCGAATAAAAATTATAGTGGTTAATGGAAATATTTTTTTTACTTCCCCTAGCGTAAAAACTTGGTTTTTGATACCTGTGGTGGACATAGCACAGATAATCCACTGGGTAACTTTGTGCTGCTTAACAACAAACAAACAAAACGTCCCATAGGAATAATATTTTGAATCCATTTAACCTATTCTCATTTTCACTGCTTTTTTGGATGTAAAAATTAAGTAGTTTAGAAAAATTGTACTTCACGGATGTTTTTATTTGTCTATGATCTTTCACTTTCACGTGACTTATTTTATCTTCTGAAACCAAACTGGTGAACTTTAATAGATTTTTAAAATTAATTTGGATGTAAGCCTTTTTTTAACAATTATGTTATTTCTATATAATTGTATTTTTTTAAAACAATGTATAATTTGTTTGAAATTTTTGCCATTGTTTTCTTTTCTCTCTCTCCTTTGATTATACCGCTTTTCGGATAATGTAAATGTGCAATTGTTAGTTTCATGATATTCCTACAATTGGGTTTCTGTATTAATCATCGTATCGATAAATACCTCAAACAGAAAATTCTAAAAAAAACTCATTTTATTTGATGATACCTTCATGACACAAAATATCATAAACTATATATCACATTGTTTTATTTGATAATACCTTCATGACACAAAATATCATAACCTATATATCATTTTGTTTTATTTGATGATACCTTCATGACACAAAATATCATAAACTATATATCATTTTGTTTTATTTGATGATACCTTCATGACACAAAATATCATAAACTATATATCATTTTGTTTTATTTATGCTACTTTATGCTACTAGAAACTATCCTATCGTTTCATTTGATGACATTTTCATTCCAATGGACATCATCATCAACTCTGTATATTATAATTGAAAGTTTGCAGTGAAACAGTATTTGGATTTGTGATTTAATTTCGTGTTTTTGTCTGAATAATTGTTACTTATACTAATAATAATCTCTACTATTATGATATTAAATGAATTAAGAGGGAAGTGCCATTTATAAACTACCAGTTTTCATAAACCTAACATTTATAGGTGCATAGTGTATTAATACAAACTTTATGATTACGTGTAGTTTACTAGAACGTGATTCATTGATAGAGACTGTTTTGTAAGAATTAATTGATATCTTTGTCTGTGTATGGAAAATAGGGTCAAGCCTACAAGTGTCATCTGTTTTGGATGATGTAACGCTTTCTTTGGAACCTTCTGTAGCCTACTCTTCGTACATCATTACTCCAGTTTTACCAAATACTTTATCGTTGTTTAACCAATCAAACTCCACCAATGAGTCAAACCGTTTCGAGATGAATTTACTGTACTCTTCTTTCAGAATCAGTGAATTAACTTCGAGTAGCGTACTTTTTGAAACAGAAGACGCTATAAGAACATTTTCAAGTAAAGCTTTACGAAACAAAAATAGTACTACGTCTTCTAGCATTCTCGAAGCCAGTTTCACTTCAACACCAATTGAAATAATGACCATTAGTCCATCATTAGCGAATGTATTAGATACCAATGTGTTTTTATCAGTTCATGTTCCAGTAAAATCAGAGATGACATATGAACCTACATCTGCAACGAGGGAAAAAACGAATTCTGAAAATATCTCGAGGCTGGCTACCATGACAGTTTCGTTAAACATCATATCTGACCTGAAGGGTATTTTTTTAGATAATGTAACACAGTTTGAGATATACGACAGTCCAATTCCGCTTCTTGAACAGTCCAATATGTTTAATCCACCACTGTCAACTACAATAACTAATCATTATGAATCTAGTTTGTGGACTTTGTCATCGGAGGCGCATACACGTGGTTTCGATATTTCAAAGACTACCGCTGTTCAATCGTCTAGCATTTATCAGAATTCACACATTTTGCTCTTTCACAGCTTGTTGATTCCGCTTGAAGAGGTTTTTAACGTACACGACGATGATGTGGAATATATAGAACGAGCTAGAGCAACAACTTCATTTAGAAATATTAATACGCTTGTTCCTACCAGCATGGATGAATTGACCCCCGAATTTAAATCGAAAAATGAATATTTATATTCGGAATCTTTTTTCGAGAATAACTTCATTCAGTCACCCACTTACCAATCTTCTGTTATTGAAGCAAGAAGACTGGAGGAGGACTTTGCTGTATCGTATCATGTGGTCGATATGGATGAAGAAGCATTTACCAATGACTCTTTGGGTCATCCAGTATCTAGATATATTTCAGAAACCCACAACCACGAACAGGATAATTTTACATCAGCTTTTATTCAGACGGAAGAAGATGTTATTACTCACAGGCAGAAGAATAATTCTTCAATTGATGATATAATTACCATCTTGGAATTATTAGAAAGCAAATCACATAAGAACACATCAGACAAGACAACCCGCGTACCACAGTTTAGTCGTATTAATAATCGAAGACCAATAAATTTTCCGATAATTGATATTACTTCAGGGAATGGTGAGATTAAGCATTCTCCTACTCTAGCTCTCACAACTTTATCCACCTCGAAGAATGTAGTCAGTAAATTAGGTTCCATATCATCAGGTTTCCTGACGCTGAAAAATGGTTCTTCTGGTGTTATAGCCAATCAATCTACAGGTTCTCTAAATACCACTCTTCAAGAATTTGAAAAGAACGAGGCAACGCTTGACATTCAGCTCAATGATTCTGAGTCCTTATACGAACTTTTATTCTCTTCTTTTAATCCATTCTCGAAATCATCTTCAGAAACGGTTTTCAAGAACAAAATTATTAAATATAACATCACAGGATCATTTTCTAATACTTTAGTGGGTCATAACACGATTTTTACAAACACCCATATGTTCGAATCCAACACATATATTTTAACACCGTCAAGTGAAGCGGAGGTATTTTTCCATATGACTCCTGTTCTCAGTCCAATTTCAGATGATTTAGAAATGTCATCTTTTATAGATTTTGTGGCTCAAGGATCGTTTGAAACTGAAGATTTATTAACATCGCAGAGTCCGTATCTTTCCCAGTTTTTAACGATGTCCTCTATGGATCTTGATTCTTCTAGAAGTGACAGTAGCAACGACGGAACTTCTGTGCGATTGTCCTCGAATTTTTTTGGAGTTATCTCAAATGTAGTTTTATCTGGGTCCTTCATGACTGACGCTAATGCAACAGAGAGTTATCTATTGTCACCGGTATTGAGTATGTCATCCAGTGCGAGTTACCATAGTCATCCTGTTAGCAGTATATCTCACTTAGTCAGTTCTTTGACTTCGGTCTCCGAAAGTAACGAATCAGTAAAAACTGTCGACCTGTTTTTGTCTAAAAGTCTTAAACAACCAGACTCTGTAAATATAGCTAACTATGCTAATAGTATTCAAAAAATACCAGCAACAAACGTCGTAGCTGATTCCAAAAGTACTCATTATTTATCAGCTTTGAAGACTGAAACTAATTTGGACACTGTAGATATTACTTCTAATATTAATTCTAACCCAACCATTGCGTCAAGTTTTATCATTTCAAATAAGAATAATCCTGAGGTATCTTTAAGCACTTTAAAAATTCAGTTCGGAGTAGTTCCACCAATTCCCGCCAGAGTGAAAAGTAACACATATCTGGAACCTTCCCTTAGCGAACCAGTTAAACACAGGATTGATAAACTCACTAAAAGAACAGATCAAATTGTCGAAATTCAAACTACCGACATAAAATCATCTAATTCGAAATTTCTTGGAGATAATGTCAATCCCATACCAACAGGTCCAGTCACAGGCTGGGTTCCTATCCTTTATCCTCCACATCTTAAACCACGACCTGCTCTGAAGAGTAGAACAGAAACAATTGAAGAACCGTCAATTATTACAGAACCGACACAGTTTGACCTAACAGTTACACATTCCTTTGGAGGATCTTCATTGTCTACACTGTCTACAGAGCGCAAGCAATTTCATTATGATGGAAAAAATAAAAATGTGTTTAAAAATGTCCGCCCTATTAGTGAAAATGACGGAAGAATTGAAAGCAGCGGTATAACAGATGGACAAAAGAAGAACTTGTCATCTTTTGTTTCTCGTTTAAATCAAACTAACCAGAAATTTCATCCAGAAGTAGTGTATGAAATGTCTTCAAAGCAATCAAAATTTCCATTAATGTACACCAGGTCTAGAGAATTAACTACTGAGACAAGTCTTAATGCTACTTCGCACGCATTCACAATGTCATCGGAACGAATCCAACCAACCCCAGTTGTACAAACTGAAGAAGATTTTACTACGATCTTTGGCTCCGGTATTTTACCTGAGAAAATCATTCCAGCTGATCCAAGATTCCCAACAGGTCGCCCATTCGTTGTTCCCGTAGACATTGAAGACGTTCGCCCTCTTTTGGGCTTAGGACCACCTAACAACGATCCTGTAGGGCATGCGACTCGGGTGAACAACCATAATAAATATCTGAGTACAGGAAACGTACATGGAGCAACAGCTGGTGAGGGTCGACCTCACAGTCCTTCGCTTGTTCGGACATTGCCGAAAACCCTAATTCGGAGACCACCATTCAGACGTCGACCTCCTATTATAAGGTAAGTTTTGGAAATAAAAAGAAATAATGATAAAAAAAACTTCCATTTCAAGCAACTATCGAATTTGGATCTTTTCAGTTTGGTGCCCACCAACAGTACAAAAGCGTCAAATGGTTGACTCTTATCTTTGTGAATATATATGGAGAAATAGAAACAAAAATGAAGATTTATTCAAAAAAAAATGTTTGTTGTTTAATATCGCAGAATTCGCTAAATAAATACCATATAATGTTTGATTATTAATTATTTTATTTTATTGCATTACTGGTGTTATTTTCAAAACGATCTGTTGATGGGCACCAAACGGAAAAGACCCTCGAATTTTCATAAACTGTCCATTTCACCTTCCAAAGACCATTTTAAATTATTTGGTGCATTTTGAAATTGACTGGTAAACTCGGTGGTTAGGTAACACTTCGATCCAAATGCCTAACGAAAATACATGGAAGTGGATTGAAACGTCCTCTAATCACCAACTCACTAGGCAAGTTGTTTACTTGAACGACAACTTTAAAGTAACTAAACCTTTAAAACTATTAGCTCACGTTTAACAATTCTGTAAGTATGATGCGTTTGTCCAGATTTTCTACCTTTTTCGTAACATTGTCAAAGAACTACTAGAAATCATGTTAATTGATTAAAAACTGGACATTTAAATAACAAAAAGTTATGCATTTTGAATGGCTAAAAGATTAATTAAAATGTTGAAATAAAATAAACAGTTAAACACTTTTGATGTGAGCAAATCTTGCAAGACTGTCCTAATGTGTGACATTTAAAAGCAAAAAAGCCGATTTCTGACTCTTAGTGTCTTCTGATGTCAGGTTATTCTTATTTAATTTAGTCCTTGTTTAACAACTACAATAGTAAAGCTACTAGAGGGTTATCTTCGTTAGCCTTCTTTAATTTTGAAGTGATAGACTATAGGTAAAGCAGCTAGTCAACACCACCCACCGTGAACTCTTAATCAACAAATAGTGGGATTGACCATCACATTGTAACATCCCCATAGCGAATATGAGTATATTCAACTCGAAACTTTAAACCATTTACCTGATTGTTTATCAATTTAAACTAGATTTTTTGGCGTCAACTTGAGCTTCTTTACCAACTTTTATCAAAAGCAATTCAACCAATTACTAAAAATAATTTGCGATACCAGACAGACAGATGAACAAATCTGCTTAATTAATATATATAGATAGTGGTTAATAAACCTACTGAACTAGATTATTCCATAATTTCTTTAGAACTGAGAAAATGCATGACAGTGAGATAATGGTAGATGAGTTGAGTACTAGATGACAGTCAAAGGGATTTTGCCACTGGGCACTGACCATTCATGTGGAAACAGACTGGCTTGCAGGAGAAAGAGGAAGGTTTTTTGTTTTTTTACTCTTGTTATCAGTGACCTGGTTGTATATTGTTTTATTGATTCCTTGTTTTTTTGCTTACCTAATTACATTATATGGTGCTTTATTTTCCAGCAATTTCAGTCTTTCCAAATTCCGAAGAAGACCTTCAATGGTTGTAGCCTTTAGCATACTAGTGCAAAGAAGGGAAATATTTTGTCAGTAGTATCATGCTAGGTTTGTTATATGGGTTTCTCTTACATAAAATGGCTTTTTGTGTGAATTTTAAACTTTTTAATTTGGATTCTTTCCTACATGGCCTGGCATGTACATCTAGGTGATGGTCTTACTGTGTAGTCGCTTTGCTTTGTACCATCCATCAGGTGATTAACATTCTGAATTTTATTCAGTACTGTCTATGAATCTGTTGCAAATATGATGATGGTGGACTGTTTATTTGTGGTTCATAGCTTTCAGCAATCCAGAGGAGAGCCTAATTTATGGCTTCCAACTTCATCCTTATGCTGCTGGTGGACAGCTTGAGTGCTGTTTTTTTTTGCAAGACAATGAATTCTCAACCAGCTCTCTTTGGTTTAGGAGCAGTCTGTGGCTATAATGATAGTTGATACACACCAGAGTCTTTAAACAGGTGGTGAAATGTTTTTTATGTTTCACCCTCTGCTCACTCTCCACATTTTCTGTTTAAGATAATTTCCACAGATCCCAGAGACACCAGTTGTTTATTACACGTAGTGAAATTTGAGATCTGGTGGTGACAAATTATTTAAGTGGTGGCTGTTTAGCACATATTCACTCATACCTGTCCCTTGAAGATATTTTTTGGCAATCTCCCGCTTGGTTGGTGTCTACAGGATCATTGTGAAGATAGAATGCCCAAATTGAAAAGGACACTGGCTCAATGATAGAATAGATGATTTTACACTGCAAGGCCTCAGTGACGAATTTTGTTTGTAAGCACTGTTGAAATTTTGTAATGCTTCTGAGGTCTATGAGTTGTAAAAGAGCTTTACTGGAGATGGCTGTAGTACATCCCTTGGCCAGTGTTAAACAGGAGTTTTGTATATTTTTAATCTCTTCTAGCTCATACTGATCATCGGCAGTGTATAATCCACGATAGACTGGACAATACTCTGGTACAACATAAACAGGTGACGTTCTTCAGCTCTATTTCTTGCTGCAGCTTCCAGTGTATTGACACATTTGGTAGCTCTTGTTACCACTATGTTAATGTGGATGGTGAAGTTAAGTTGTTCGTCAAAGGTTATTATCGTGTTCCTCATAGCAGTACTCATGAAGAATGATAATGTATTATTCTAATTAACATGCCTGTTGTTGAGTGTGCATAACATGGTTGTGACTTTGGCAAACAAGTTAACCACTCCTGTCTCACTGCACCATTTGATCACCGTGCTAAGAAATGGTTGCATGTTTCTTTCAGTTTCAGCTTTGCTATAGCCTCTGCTGTACACCAGAATATCAGCAAAGGTTATTCCCCATAACTAGCTGGACTGTTAAGGTTGATGGTCATCCAATCTGTGTGCCAACGTTTGTGTTTCATGATATCTTTTCGAAGTTAGTGAAGTTATAACCCACCTTATACTCTTACATTGACGCCTATTCTGAGCATTTTATAGGTAAGAATGGGTAGTTGTATTCTACTGTAGGCATCTTTCAGATCTAAAGTTATTGTCCAGGTGTTCTATCTAGCTTTAAACCATTCCTATGAAAGAACTACGAACTGGGCATCGTTGATCCTATCTTCTTTTTCACTGCAACATCCATTTTCTGTGGAATCTGGCTAATAATATTTAGTAGGACGATGATTTGAAGGCATTTAAGAAAAAATAGTGACCCTTTATGGATTTTGGGACTTGACAAAGGAATCAGTCCACACTTCAAGGATGTTACCTATAGCCCAGCTATGTTCATTACCATTCTATCAGTTGGCTGGATTTATTTTGCTCAATGGTGGAGAGATGCTTGAGAGCACGAACACTTTCAGAAAACTTCACATCAGATAAATTTCATTCCACATTGTTATGCAAGAATATTAACATTAACTAGAGGTGAAGGACACTGTGAAAGTTACTAACATTCTAAAAAGCTAATAAATAAAAACAAATTATAATGATAATAAATACCTACTCCAGATGAATGAAAATGAGTAAAAGTTTTATGAGAATTACGTACTCCAGACATAGTAATGATAATAATAATAAATATTATAGCATTATGAATTATTTAATTAACTTATGTTATATCCTAAGTACGTGCTTACATTCTCGATAAAACTCATAAACACTTAATGAGTTAATGTTATTGAAGAAAATAATTTAAATTAAAGGTTGTATGACCATTAAAGCTTTATAAAATTATTTTTTTTTTCACAAAAAGTGTAAAATATTCAGAGGATCACTTGTGTTGTACGTAGAGCAAGGATCTTCTTTACATCTTTACATTGATACTTTCCTTGGTTGTAAGGTTCTTCTTTACATCTTTACATTGATACTTTCCTTGGTTGTAAGGTTCTTCTTTACATATTCACATAGATACTTTCCTTGGTTGTAAGGTTCTTCTTTACATCTTAACATAGATACTTTCCTTGGTTGTAAGGTTCTTCTTTACATCTTCACATTGATACTTTCTTTGGTTGTAAGCATCTTCTCTGAACTTGGCACATTTTTTGGAGCAGAAGTATAAGTTTGACGACTGTTTTGTTTACTTTCCTAGCAACAAGATTTATGCTTTATTCTATCATCAGTAAAGGTCGCAATTTTAGGAATATTAATTTACAAAATTATGATAATAAAATCAAACCCGTAAATAATTTTATCTTGATTTATTTATTCCTAGTAATATGAGTAACATTTCATACCAGGATTTGGTTATATGAGGAAAATAACCTCGACATCCTCATAATTAACGATGCTATTTACATATTAAAAAAATATGCCCCCCCAGTGGCACAGCGGTATGTCTGCGGACTTACAACGCTAGAAACCGGGTTTCAATACCCGTGGTGAGCAGAGCACAGATAGCCAATTGTGTAGCTTTGTGCTTAATTCCAAACAAACAAACAAACAAATTAAAAAATATATAGAGAACTGTGAAGGTTCTTATGTCTCATCTACCACCTTCTACCTATCCAGTGCCCTGAAGCCCATAGACTTAGCTATTTGACCTTTCCGGAGTGACTCGTCTCTATATTTTCACTCTCCTCTCACTAATTATGTACGTTTTCACTGTACTTCCCATTTCGTCCTTCTATTCTTTCTTTCTCACTCGTGCTCTCTGTACTTGTGGCCCGGCATGGGCAGGTGGTTAGGGCGCTCGATTCGCAATCTGAGGGTCGCGGGTTCGAATCCCCGTCACACCAAACATGGTCGCCCTTTCAGCCGTGGGGGCATTATAACGTGGCGGTCAATCCCACTATTCGTTGGTAAAAGAGTAGCCCCAAGAGTTGGCGGTAGGTGGTGATGAGTAGCTGCCTTCCCTCCAATCTTACACTGCTAAATTAGAGACGGCTAGCGCAGATAGCCCTCGTGTAGCTTTGCGCGAAATCCGTAACAAACAAACAAACTCTATACTTTTATACACCTGCGTATTTTATTCTTCACCTTTTTTTCTCGTTTTCTTCGCTTGGCCGGCGAGAGGACGTAATCCTCTAACGACCCCCTCCCCTCGGGCTGGAATGAAATTACACCAAATGATGATGATGACTGTGAAGGTTTGGGCTCTGATAAATCTTTCTAATGTAATAAGAATATAAATGAACAATATTTTTTTACATAACTCAATCAATTCTTAACTTTATTCTTTACTTATAATTATTTATCTTAATTTTTAGGATTGATACATGTATCATCGGCGATCCTTCGACGTGTGACGTCAGCTTGAACGAGAGATGCCAAACAGAGCTTGGTATAAGTGCTTGCCATTGTAAACCAGGCTTTTCCAGGAGAGTGTTACGTGGTCCTTGCACGCGTAAGTGTTTGGAACTTGGGCTAACAAAAATATATCATTCTTTATTCTGTAACGACATTTTCACATACATAAATGATGTAGTTAATGGGTAAAATAACAAGTAGATGTACTTGTCAGGGAAGTGCGATCACTCTCCTAAAATTCACCCATGTATGTATAAAACATATTTAAAAAGGGTAAAATCAGTTCCATATACCATCAAAATCTACCAATTTCACTGAAAATTAAAAAAAAAAATAATCTAAGGGCGAATGCTATCGCCCCCCCCCTCCAAAAGAAGCAGCCTCAGGCTTCTGTTACGTCATGAGCGTCCGCAGAAATTTTTCCAGGGGGGGCAAAGTTTTCCAGGGAGGGGAAAAGTAGTGTGAACATGTGATGTAAATAAAAAAAAAATCATATACTTATGATGAATGAATAAAGAAAGAATTATGTTTCTTATTTTCCAGGTGGGGGCAAGTGCCCCCTCTTACCCCCTTACTGCGTACGCCTATGTGCTACGTCCCTATATATTTAAATTTCCTTAAAATCATTTTACCACATTTTATAAACACAGTGTAATGTTATTTGGTAGGTATTTACATCAATCTTTATATTTACACCAACAAATCCGTCTTCGGTAAGTATTTACATCAGTCTTTATATTCACCCTAACAAAATCGTATTCGCCGTACCTAGTTACATCAATCTTTATATTCACACCAACAAAATCGTCTTTGGTAGGTAGTTACACCAGTCTTTATATTCACACTAACAAAACCGTCTTCGCCGTAGGTAATTACATCAACCTTTATATTCACACCAACAAAACCGTCTTCTGTAGGTAGTTACATCAGTCTTTATATTCACAGTAACAAAACCGTCTTCGCCGTAGGTATTTACATCAATCTTTATATTCACACCAACAAAACCGTCTTCGCCGTAGGTATTTACATCAATCTTTATATTCACACCAACAAAACCGTCTTCGGTAGGTATTTACATCAATCCTTATATTCACACCAACAAAACCGTCTTCGCCGTAGGTAGTTACATCAATCGTTATATTCACACCAACAAAACTGTCTTCGGTAAGTAGTTACATCAGTCTTTATATTCACCCTAACAAAACCGTATTTGCCGTACCTAGTTACATCAATCTTTATATTCACACCAACAAAATCGTCTTTGGTCGGTAGTTACATCAAACTTTACATTCACACTAACAAAACCGTCTTCTGTAGGTAGTTACATCAGTCTTTATATTCACAGTAACAAAACCGTCTTCGCCGTAGGAGGTTACATCAATCGTTATGTTCACACCAACAAAACCGTCTTCGCCGTAGGTAGTTACATCAATCTTTATATTCACACCAACAAAACTGTCTTCAGTAGGTAGTTACATCAATCGTTATATTTACACCAAAAAAATCGTCTTCACTATCAACTTAAATGAATTACTTACTGACATATACAAATCATATATAAATATATCATTATTGATTAAAGTTGAATAATATGCTAACGTTTAAAATTTATTAAAAACGAAGGGACAATATTGTAAAGTCTATATCATAAGATTTCTCTTAATATCACTGACAAAAAATTATGTTTAATTTTTGTATAGCTTAAGAAAAAGAAATGTAGTGTTTATAAAAACATTTTGAAAATATGTTTTCTTTAGCTGTTGTATCTCTAATGCTTGCAATGAAAGCTGACCGTCTTGACGACAAAAAACTACAGTTCAGTCATAAGTATCAAAACCCAAATTCAGACGAATACCAGTTATTGGAATACGAATCTGAGCAAGCAGTAAGTACCCGTGTTTCAAGTTATCTGATTTTCAACATAATGCTGGTTAAGAAGAATCGTTTTTGTGAATTCGTTTTTCATAAGCTTTTGTTTGTTTGTTTTTTAATTTCGCGCAAACGAGGGTTATCTGCGCTAGGTGTCCCTAATTTAGCAGTGTAAGACTAGAGGGAAGACAGCTAGTCATCACCACCCACCGCCAACTCTTGGGCTACTCTTTTACCAACGAATAGTGGGATTGACCGTCACATTATAACGTCCCCACGGCCGAAAGGGCGAGCATGTTTGGTGTGACAGGGATGCGAACCCGCGACCCTCAAACCAACTATTTTTTATCAGGTGAATTTTTATTTAAATATAAGTTATGCTTACTTTAACAGTTATTCAAAATATTTTCTATAATAATCAACAAATGGATTTAAATAGTTCCCAGTTTACATCGTAGAGCCCAACAGTGGCACAACGGTATGTCTGCGGACTTACAACACTAGAATCCGGGTTTCGATACCCGTGGTGGGCAGAGCACAGATAGCCCATTGTGTAGCTTTGTGCTTAATTACAGACAAACAAACAAACAAATACATCGTAGCTTCGTAAATAATAACGGGTTAAGCTTTTTGTTTTCTCTGTTTAACGCCAAGTATAGTAAGCTGTATTGAAAAGCAAGTAAAGTTTGTTCCTTATAATTATTGTAATAAAGTTCATGTTTGATAATCATAGTGTTTCTTATTCTACGGCCCGGCATGGCCAGGTTGTTAGGGCGCTCGACTCACAATCTGAGGGTCGCGGGTTCGAATCCCCGTCACACCAACCATGCTCGCTCTTTCAGCCGAGAGGGGCGTTATAACGTGACGTTATATTCGTTGGTAAAAGAGTAGCCCAATTTCTAACTAGAGGGAAAGCATCACCCGCCGCTTACACGGTTACTCTTAATTGCAGCGACATTGACTGTCACGGTTATTACGCCCCCACGGGTAATAAAGCGGAACGTGTTCACAGGCAACTCTCGGCTGGAACCAGGGATGTTGCGATAAGTAGTTCGTAAGGTTAACCACTAGGCCACCCTCGGCCATTTTATATAGTCAACAGAAATTGGCATCTGGATAGGAAACAATGGTTCTTAATCCTTAAAGTAAAATAATGGTTGCTAATCCTTAAAGTGAAACAGTTGTTTCTAATCCTTAAACTAAGTTTTGTCATAGATATTGGTATTCCAAATGGTTGTAACAGCAATGTGCTGCTGAACTGGTGATTGGAATTAAGTGTCTCATCTCGTCACTAGAGTGGACCGGATTAGAGGTTCTATTAATATTTCCAGAGACAATCACGAGTTTTGTAATCAACAAAACAGCCTACAAATCATCAAGTGTTAGGGCTTTTCAACAACAGCCATTTAAGAACACTGAACAATAGTTTCGTGAAACTTCTACTGGTTAACTACAACAATAGAGGGAAATCGCTTAGCAGCTTTATAGTTTCTTCATAAAACTATAGGTTTCCCTTACAAAAAGCTCAAATTTATATCGTAATTAGTTTAATCCAAGATTCAAACTTTATGTTATACCTTTGACGATTTGAAGACTGTGAGCTGAAGCGTCTGAACAATGACAACGATACTTGTTTTTAAAGCCACCCTGTTTGTCATCTCCAAAACAGAAGCTAATAAGCTCATCTTGCAAGCCCCCTAGCGGCATAACAATATGTCTGCGGACTTACAACTCGAGAAACCAGGTTTCGATACCCGTGGTGGGCAGAGCACAGATAGCCCATTGTGTAGCTTTGTGCTTAACTTCAAACAAACAAACAATCATCTTGCAATTACGTTATGAAACAAACAAACTGGCAAGCGATTGTCATTGTTCCCCTGTTTAATTTTCGATTTAAAAGCATAGGTAAATAAACCAACTTTTTATGTATTACACTTGTTTATTCCTTTCTAGTTGTCTTCTCTGTTCCCTTATACGGCTCTTGCAGAAGACTTCTTAGATGCTAAAATCAACACGTTCTATTCTATTGGTGGCGCATTTCTTATAAATGCTACTGTCAATCTCAAGGAAACAGTGGTCACTAAGTTTTCGTCTCTGAAAGAACAACTTCAAAACGAACTGAACAACGTGATAAGTCAAATGAACCAAAACATCGGGGACAGTCAGCTCAAAGTCCAATCATCTTCTAATCCTATACCTCTAGTGGAAGGTAGGATTCGAAATATGTTGTTTTAGATTACTTGGATAAAGGAACTTTGATGAAAAACGTGCTATTGTTATTTTACAACAAAGTTTCTAATATAGTGTTTTCTTTCACAACCATAAGTTGAAATGTATGTTCATTTTAATAATAACAACTAGACTAGGTGGTGTTTCACCAGTTCTTCTGAATGACAGTAAGGTTAAAGTTAAAAAATAATATGTAATAAAAAATCAATAATACTGTTTTAATAATCAAAACCATAAGTCTGATTTGTAAATGAATAGAGCACTACCGAGAATAATTACACAGTTTAATTTGTTATTCATGTAATTGATTGTGTAAATAGTCTAAACCAATACTATGTCTGTTGTATCCCAATCAGCCTGATGAACTTTAGTATTATGCGAAAGGCATCGTCGGCACCCGATATGGCAGACATAGCGATGTTGACTTGCTACTATACATTCTTCTTTATTTTCACATGTAGGTTTCATATTTATTTTCATTTCATGAAATGATTCTATTGCCATCATGTGAAAGCAGATACGAAACATTTTTTATCACATATATATAGAAACAACAACAGCAGTATAAAGAAATAGACATTTTTGTTTATATTTCTGACTCTCATAACTCAATTTTACTTTGCTTAGCAAAATTTTATCTTTATTTTCTCATTTAATAAGCATATTTACTCAGACACTTAAATATACAATTGAAATAAAAGCACCTATAAGGTTATAACGAGACCTTATAGCGTACACAGTCCATCTTGTAGCTTTGCTCTTAAACATAAGAACCTTGAGAAGTCGAAATTCTCCATGTAATGAGCCGCCCCAGTGACACAGCGGTATGTCTGCGGACTTACAACGCTAGAATCCGGGTTTTGATACCCGTGGTGGGCAGAGCACAGATAGCCCATTGTATAGCTTTGTGCTTAATTACAAACAAACCGTGTAATGAGATTGTATCGTGCGGAAATTTGGCAATTTTAATTACACCTGAATACTTTCAAAAGACGTCACCTGGAGTTAAATCGTATAGCTGGGTTTAGCTGAATACTTTCGGAAGACGTCACCTGGAGTTAAATCGTATAGCTGGGTTTAGCTGAATACTTTCGGAAGACGTCACCTGGAGTCAAATCGTATAGCTGGGTTTAGAATGAATACTTTCGGAAGACGTCACCCGGAGTCAAATCGTATAGCTGGGTTTAGCTGAATACTTTCGGAAGACGTCACCTGGAGTCAAATCGTATAGCTGGGTTTAGCTGAATACTTTATGTTGCCTATCTATCATGCAAAGTAATATTCATTTTAATATTAAAAACATTTTTATGCATCAGAAAATTTTGAAATTTCACATACGAAATCTTTATAATGACCAGAAGTAGAGGTAAGAGGGCAAAACTAACGTTTTTTTGAACTTGTAACGGCTAACAGTATTACTAGGAGTCACAGATAGGATAATAATGTTAGTAAGAGGTATTTGTTGTTAAAGACTGCTTTTTTAATAATAATATGAGAAAGTAGAATTGAAGTAGAGATTTAATCTAAAGGAAATAGCAAAGGAAGAGAAAAAAATTTAATTATATTTTACAGGCTTAAACTCATTTATTTTAAATATACTTGAATATATTTGATTTATATAAATACTGCATTTTGTGAAAAATATATATTTAATTTAGATAAGGATTGTATTTCATGTGTGTGTGTACTTTGAAAAATATGTATATAATACGTGTTCTTTTTTTAAAATCACATCCCGAGGAGTGAACTTTGAAGTCATGAAACCGGTTGAATGTAACTTAGAAATATCATAAGAAGTCAGAGAATAATAAGAAAGAGAAAATACAGAAGAGTTCATGCATTGTGGTGTTTTAATATTTGTATCCACAGAAGGAAACTTGTACTTAGTTTGATTATACATAGATGACGCTAGTGTAACGAAGAGCCAATGATTTTCTTTTTGTTAAATATATAATAATATAAATGCTTTTAAAGAAAATGTACTTTATAATGATTGGTTCACTGTTCAATTTCTACAATGAGTAGGTGATGTTATAGCAACTATCTGTGTAAAACGAGAATTCATTTTAAGATCGCTAAAATAACGTGGTTTATAATTTGCAACTTTTAATCATTCACGACTTTAACCATTATTACCTATAATCAGTAACAGCGGGCTTATTATTTTCGAATTAAACATGTAGGTGGCTCTCTTTTTTGCAGAAAAAATGGTATATAAAAATATAAAAAAATAGTTTCAATTGTATTTAATTCTAAACTTAAAAGTCGTGCTGATTCCTCAAATAATTCAACTGTATATTAAGATATTTTGTGCCAGTAAATAATATTTCAAACCCAATAGTAACAGTCACTAGAAATAAAAAATAAATGGTTCTTATGATTTTCCTTTCTTTTAAGTGAGTCAATGAACTCTCTATGTGTACCATAAACGTTACTATTAAAACGCCAGGGACGAGAAATGATTGTTGCAACGTCAGTTTTTACGTCTAACATCACTGACTCTTGTAAGCGATTCGGCCATTTTCTCACAGATTTTTATTGGAACGTAGAAAATACACCCATTTCAATAAATGTTAAATTTCCTATTGTACTCATATGCAATTAATATCAATATTTCCGGTGGAAACAATCTCAGTACAGATGGAACTTGACTTATCAAGGTACATGTTTTTTTGTTGTTGTTTTCTTAGGTAATCTGTTTAACAATTTGAACATTAAGTATTCCCTAAATAATGATCATAAGGTTCCATGTTAGCCATTCCATTGGTTAACCGGCTCATTCCATTTTTATTACTATAATAAAAAGGTATTGACAAATAATGTTAGTTTTTGTAAACAATGTTATGCTTATAATAGAAGTTCATTTTATATATGGAGAAAAACAATACAAACAATATACCTTATGTTCTATTCGTATGTATAAATAAATAAAATAATACATATAGGTAGAAGTCATGAGATTTCACTGTACGCTACCTTTCGTATTCGATAAAAAAAAAAATATGTCTATTAGTTCATTGCCTCCAGTATGCCAACAGTGACATTGAACTCACTCGTGTGACGTCACAGTGTAGCAACCATCCGGCACTAGACATTCCACATTCACTGTCAACGATGTACTGCGAAAAGTTATTTTACTGTTCGAGGACGTCATTTAACATGCATTTAAAGGGCTGATTACAGTAATGATTAATTATTTTTAAGTGCCATGGAAACTAATCTTTCAGAATGAGATAAAGACAGCATCTTTAACATTTTCATTATTCTTCCCCACTCGTGAATTGGTAATAAAAGAGGCTGGTTTTGAAGACAAGTCCTTACTTGCACAGAACAGGTGACTTCATATGAATATGTTTTTTATATGAGATCGGTGTTCAGAATCACACCTTACGAAAGTTACCATTATTTTAAATAGTATTTTTCTTCAACCTTCTACAGAAATTTCATTTTTAAGAGTTGGAAAGACAGGAGAAAACGTTGGGTGAAAAGGATCTTAATTTACGTGAGGTAATTTTAAGAGTTTTTATCCTGACTCCATTCTTAGATAGTACGAAGTGATCCATATTTCCGCAGCTAGATACTTCATTCAAAAACAATACTTAGCAATTGGATTAGAAGCCCAAACAATCTTTTAACAGTTGAATCATAAGTAAATAGCATTATTTAGCAGTTGGATCATATGCTGAAAGGATTATTTAGCAGTTGGTTCATAGGTCAAAATAATACATGAAAGTTGGATCATACGTTTAAAACATTTTTAGTAGTGGACCATAGCTGGAAAACATTATTTTATTACTTACAAAAACAAAAAACAAGAGGAAATCCTCAACAGCCGCGGCACTTGAAGTTCTTTTAGGCAGGATTAGAGTAAATTAATCTATGAGGCCTTTTTTCCTTTATTATTAGCTATATTTTTGTGCGCCATCAATACCAAGCATGGGGCGCGCATATACCCGATTCAATTTTATTACTTATCAGGATCTCTACAAGCTTACTCTCAAATTGAAATTCTTTCAGGCAGGATTAAAGTAATTTAATGTTTGAGACCTTGGGCGCGGTCAAATACATCAATCGGGAGGGTTTAACCTTCTGAGTCTAAAACTGTAATTAGATCTCAAATCGGTCAATAAATGACGGAGATATGAGTTAATATTAAATCGGTTGATTAAAACAAATTATAAAAGCTGTATCAAGCGATCAAAAGTTAAAGGAAAATAAAAACAATAAAATTACACATTTTATGACACATCAGATAAAAAAATTAAAATTGTTCAACTTAAAATCGATAGCTAAACCCAGCTATACGATTTAACTCCAGGTGACGTCTTCCGGTGATGGAAGATAAGATAGTGTGTATCCTTAAAGACTAGTTGATTAAAGTGATGGAAGATAAGATAGTATGTATCCTTAAAGACTCGTTGATTTCTTTGCTGTTTTTAGTTTAGTTGAAAGGAACATCGTGGTAAACGGAGTGTTTTCAACCAAAGATTCATAATTTTTTTAATGCTCATAGACGACATAGTAACGTGATTCAAATAAATTTCACGATATGGTTGTATATGTAACACCAATATACTTTACCTCTTCTGTATTTTCTCTTCTTTATTATTTTCTGAATTCTTACGACATTATTAGGTTTATATTCAACCTGTTTCGTGACTTCAAAAGTCACTCCTAACGATGTCGTCTTCATATGTAAAATGTAGATTCTTTTATTAAGTCTTAAGGTTTATAAAGCAATGTTTTTGTCGTGTCTTGTTTTCTTTTCTTTTCGTATGTATCCTTAAAGACTAATTGATTAAAAGACTAGTTGATTAAAGTGATGGAAGATAAGATAGTACTAATTGATTAAAGTGATGGAAGATAAGATAGTGTGTGTCCTTAAAGACTCTTTGATTGAAATAGTGGAAGAAAAGATAGTGTGTATCCTTAAAATGTTAGGAATTAGACTGAACTTAAAAAATCAAACCAAAAACTTATAAGTAATAAGTCAAATTTTATAAAGATGTACGAAGTTTCAGCTGTTATGTTATTATAGTGTTGCTTACATATAAACATTG
Organism: Limulus polyphemus; assembly: GCF_000517525.1. Taxonomy (NCBI): domain Eukaryota; kingdom Metazoa; phylum Arthropoda; class Merostomata; order Xiphosura; family Limulidae; genus Limulus; species Limulus polyphemus. The sequence goes on from NW_013665741.1 coordinate 474,855, forward strand.
CATATCAAAAAAATAATATTAAAACTTTATGGTACGCTTACAACTACACCTTGTTTTAGAATTTTACACTTTAGTGTGATCTAGTTGCTTCTATGTTTCTGGCATTCTAATATATTCTTGGAGCTCTTTAATTAATATACAATAATGGCTTGATTGTATTTCTCGTTTATTTTAACAAATATCTATCAGTATATACGCGCCCTCTATTGGCATAAAGTCACAAATATTTCGACAGGTATTTTTAATAAATGAAATGGCGTATATCACTGCAGCAAAAACCATAAATTAATACAAAATGACGTAACTGAAAATGCTTTATGAAGCACCTGAAGTTTACGGTAGTTAATGTTTGTTTGTTTTAAACGAGGAGACTTATAGTGGTAACCAAATCGCTATTCAAAGATTAATAATATTCACTATAATCAAAAAGAATATTTTGTTTCCTCTGGTTCAAATCAAGTTTTGTTCCAGTTATTTAAAAAAACTCACTGAAAAATACGACACATAAACATGCGAAAATTTCGGCTCTAAAGTCTCAACTAAAATTGAAAAAATTAATATTTCTAACTTTTCGTATGCGTTGATAATTATCTCGACTTAACAAAAACAAATATCTACAGAAACGGTGTAGAAGTTTCGCCATTTTTTCCATTCATAAAAATATTTTGATTGTAATAACATATATATTTAAGTTATATAAGTGAGTACCCTGTATGCGTGCTAAAAATAAAACTGAGTTTTATATAAATCATTACGTTGCTACGTTATAAAAATAAACGTTAAATACTGTACTTGGAAGTTTATATGTATTATGCTTCAAACATGTTGTTTGTATTCTGTATATCCAAAATACTAACATACATTATCAAACCGGTTTTTTTTTGCTTGATTTAACGCTGGAATAAACGTCATGCTATTCATATTGTTATGGGTAGAAGGGCAGTAACATATCACAAAACAATTGTTGTTATTGGTTGTTGAGCACAAAGCTACAAAATAGGCTATTTGTGCATTGCTCACTACGGATATCGAACCCCGATTTTTAGCGTTATAAGCCTTAAGCCTTACCGATGAGCTATTGGAAAGGAAAGCCTAAAAAATGGAAGCTAACTTCAAACACTTTTACTGAAAAGAGCATCATTTAAACCTTAAATTATTGACTTGTTTTACACTATTTACAATCGTTGGGTTTCACATACTGTATCATGTTCATTAATTGTATGTTTTTGTCTGCTACAACACGCAGATAAAAAATGATAGATAAAGTAATTCGCTTTTTATGTAAAATACGCCAAAACGCTGTAATATTTAGAGGCATTGATGAGAATATTGAAGATACATTTGTCTGTTTATATTTTCTGTTATTAGCGATCCTTAAACCAACAAAATTCAACAAAAAAGATGGAAGCCCTATTAAATAGTTTGAATGCCAGTAGCAAGAAAGCAGGATTAAAAATACGTAAGGGAAAAACCAAATATATGACCAACTATTATGAGACAGATACCATCAAAACTGAGAATGAAAAAACAGAGAAAGTGTCAGAATACAAATATTTAGTACAAACCCTCAAAAATTGAAAAATACAACAAGGGAATAAATCATGGTAAGAATACAGGCAACATAGCGATGTTTTGGAATGTATAAAGAAATTCTAGAGGATCAAGATATCCACATTATTTTGAAGAAAAATATCATGAATCAGTATGTACTACCAACCTTAACATGTGGCTGCCAAACATGGGTACTAACAAACGAGAAAATATAGAAACCATATAACTATGGAAAGAAATATCCTTCATATAACACTACAAGACAGATGGAGAAATGACAGAATAAGAAAAACAACAAACATAATAGACGCAACAAGGTTAATTCTAAGAACTAAATGGAAATGGGCTGGGCATGTAGCAAGAACAATGGAATGGTAACCTAGGACATGGAAAAGATCTAAGGGAAGGCAAAAAAGAAGATGGAGGGGCGCTATAGTGGTGGAAGCAGGAATCAGATGGACACGGTAATCTAAGAATAGGAAAAAACTGGACTGGTCTGACGGAGAGTTTCATCCAACGAGGGATGACTGTAGCTTAGATAGATAGATAGAAACCGACAAAGAATTTAGTACATAAATAATTAAGAGAAACGTTGTCCCGAATGACAACGTAGATTACGATTATATATATATATTGTATGTAACAATGTATTAGAGTTAATGCTTTCGTACTTCTTTTTTAGACTAAAACACACAAAAGAGATATGTTAAAAAAACTGACTTGGTTCACAAAAGCTTACTGATTCTGTCCTATTATTTTTAAGCCTTACTCTAGCTACACTTTACTGTCTTGAACTGTGGCTTCTTACACTGAAAAATATACTATACAGCTTTACTCACTTGCATTCAGTGGCTCCATCTTTAATAACACACTCCCCGTGGTTGTTACAAAACTCGGACGAACAAGCTGGGAGTAACAAAGAACCAGGAGTTATAAATTAAGACCGAAAGTAATACAAAACATGTGACTGTGGAGTCATGTTCGCGGGACAAAAGTTGTTAGGTTTTATGTGTTACTTTCTCTTATTCTCAGCAAACTGTATTATAGTTAGTAAGATTATCTATATAGCTAAAGTATGTTGTGTGTATGACTTATGTTAGGCTATTTTTAGAGATAGTGAATAAACCAAACTAGACACAATCTTTTTTATAAAACTTATTTGAAATACCCGCCTAGATGTAAAAATAACTACTAAGCCCAACAAGACAGTTTTTTCAATAAAACCTACTATAACATTAATAAAACTTACCATGACATTCCAACCCAGCTGTAGAGATAACAAGTAAGCCAAACTATACATTAATGTTTTCAATAAAACTAACCATGACATACCAGCCCAGCTGTACAGAAAACGAGTGAACCAAACTAGGGATTATTTTTTCTAAAAACCTACCATGACATACACGACCAGCTGTCCATTTGTCTTTGTCTAATTTGTCTAAAAATCCAGGTTTGCAGTGACAACGAAATGTTCCAAGCTCATTCACACAGATCCCGTTGTCAGAGCAGTCGTTCAGGTCAGGATCTCCACACTCGTTCAAATCTGCAAAATAACTTAAATATTTTTACTAGGACTTTAGCTTCCTTATACAAATTGTGTTAGAGGTTTTATCTTTTAATTGTATTTATATTGTATATTGTAATTCATTCCTCAAAATAAATAAATAAATAACATTTAATATTCAAGCCACAAAACTAGGTAATATAAAGACAATTTTTTTTTAACTACTGGTGTTGTGATTATTCCGTTTCTCAAGTCTATGAGTTTGAGAATAATACAAACAACAATAAAAAACATTAACTTAACAGATTTTTTATACAAGCAAAACTACTGAAATAAAGCTAGAGAATAATATTTACGTAATAATAAGGTTATCGTATTGGCCAATATTATGATATTTTTATTCTATTTTACAAAAACAATGGAAGATAAGATAGTATGTATCCTTAAAGACTAATTGATTAAAGTGATGGAAGATATGATAGTATGTATCCTTAAAGACCAGTTGATTAAAGCGATGGAAGATAAGATAGTATGTATCCTTAAAGACTAGTTGATTAAAGTGATGGAAAATAAGATAGAGTGTATCCTTAAAGACTCTTTGATTAAAATAGTGGAAGATAAGATAGTGTGTATCCTTAAAGACTAATTGATTAAAATGATGGAAGATAAGATAGTGTGTATCCTTAAAGACTCTTTGATTAAAATAGTGGAAGATAAGATAGTGTGTATCCTTAAAGACTAGTTGATTAAAGTGATGGAAGATAAGATAGTGTGTATCCTTAAAGACTCTTTGATTGAAATAGTGGAAGATAAGATAGTGTGTATCCTTAAAGTATCCGCATACAAAATATTATTATGTTTTTAGATGTATGGATAATTACATGGGAGCTCACTGTGATATTGACCAAGAAGGTATGTAGTCTTTGTACTAATCATTATCATTTTTTCAAGATTATCTAAATACAATACTGTGCAAATGTGTTAGGACAAAAGAATATTTTGTCATTCTTTCCATTTTACGGAGCTAATTCTTACATGCCATTACAAAATGTAAATTTCAACATTATGGTAATGCTTCACTCATCCCTGTTGACAATTGAATGAGCCAGGGTGAGAATACTTATCATTCTTTAGAATTCCCATATACTTGTACCAAGGGCATATCATAAGGTTTCTGCTTGAATGAACATACTAATCAAACTTAGGGTCTGAAATAACTGTCATGGTACCCCATGCAGTGTTTTAACTATATAGAAAGAAGCTAGCAAGGAGCTAGCATATGGTACCAGTATATGCCAGAAGAAATCAATTAATAGTACTCCACAAATAAACCTTGATAAAAACAATGTTTAACACTATATATTAGGTTTTGTTGTCATGCCACGGCCCTAAAAGCTTAGAGAATTGTCAGTAGAGCAGAGAGTTCGCATAAAACCTTTACGTGATGTTGGTTTTACCCTCCGACAAATTGCTGCAGACTTGAAATGCTTCCCAAACACTGTCAAGTACACCCTAGATCGTGAGACCGAGACAGATAAATTTGAAAATAGGAAATGAAGAGTCAGAACACCTAAACTCAATGATTCTGATGTTAAGTATCTTCGTTAATGCAGTCTTCGGGACAGAATAAAGACTGCCACTGATCTCAAGCATGAGATGAACGACCATGTACCAAATGACAGAAAAGTGTCCAGATCTACAGTATCAAGATGACTCAACGAGAATGGTCATGTAGCAGCTAAGAAACCTTTACTTCGATCTCCAAATATTCTCAGGAGACTGAAATTTACTAAAAAGTACAAAAACTGGGCTGTTGATGATTGGAAAAGGGTGTTATGATAAATGAGTCCAAGTTTGAAATATTTGGTTCAAAGCGTACGTTGTAGTTCTGGTAGAAGAAAGGTGAAAGATACTTACCTCAATGCATAGCACCTACCACGAAGTATGGGGAAGGCAGTGTTATGGTTTGAGGGTGTTTTTCTGCTGAGCCAACAGGAGATATTTGCAAAATAGATGGAATAATGGACCAGCGCAAGTACCATCAGATATTGATCCATCATGGTATACCCAGTGGTTTGTGTATTATTGGTAAAGGATTCTACTGCCAAGAAAATAATGACACCAAACACTCATCCAATCTATGCAGAAATTACTTAGCTAAGAAAGAAGCTGCTGAAGTCATTCAAATGGTGCAATGGTCCCCATGATGCCCTGATCTCAACCCAATTGAGCAGATCTGGGATTTGATAGATCTAAAACTTGACAAATTGAAAGTTACTTCCAAAGAAAATTTATGGGAGTGTATTAGATACATTTAAAGTAAAATCCCAAAGGACACTTAGATTAAATATGTTGCAACAATGTCTGAAAGACTGTCTGTAGTTATTGAAGCAAAAGGGAGACACACAGAATATTAACTGTCTGCTGAACTCAAGCACTTCCACTGAGTTTCTGTTGTACTAAATATGAAGATTAATAAAATGTTGATGTTTCACCTGTGATTTACCTTCTACTGTTCCTTGAAAGTAGCCTAAAATCTAATTTTTGACTTTGTCCTGACACTTTTGCACAGTACCGTATACCAGTATTTATTATTATTATTCATGATAAAAGGGTTTATTCTTACACTAACTTGTGGTTATGATGTTTTTAATTGTCATAATTAGTTTAAATAAATTATTTCCCCACCAAGTGCATTTTGTATTATCACTTCTACATTTATCATAAACGATTATAATGTTTCCGACTGTCATTGTTTTTCACGGTCTTTATCATCATCATTGTTTCAACCATCCTAAGAATTTGGCACAGAAGAGTACGTAGCGATGACACGTGTAATTTAACTGTGATTTACTTTTTGTTTATGTGTTTAACTTCACTGAAGAGAAAATATATATATATATATATATATACTAGCTGGAGTACCCGTTCCCTGGACGGAAGTTATGTAAATTCATGATTAATGAAAGTTTATCTTAGAACATGAAAAGTTGCTTCCCTTATATGTAATTGTAAAAAACTGCAAAACACAAAATGTAAAACT
>NW_013665741.1:481766-484754 GCF_000517525.1 Limulus polyphemus
GAAGATCCATCTACAGGAGGGAAGGTAATGGTATAAAACGCAAAAATACCCATAAACGCAAAACTGAAAATCGGTTTGTACCCCCACATGGGCCTAATGAACATCCATACCAATTTTGGAGAAGATCCATCCATACCCTGTGAAGTAGTTAGATGGACATACAACAGACAGTACTATTATATTTATATAGAAGTGTAAAGACAATGGTGTAGTGGAACCAGAATGTCCCTCCTCCACTTTTTGAATGTGACAACAATACTTACGTGTAATTATGAAACAAACCTAGATCTTAGATGGTTAAAATATCTTGTTTGAAGATACTAAAATTTTGTATGTTTAAAACGAAGACTTACAGATGTACACAATTAATACATCTGTGTGCCTTTTGTGACGTGGGGATGCTATACCTAAACGACAGATAATAAATCAGTTGTTTTTTATGACTCAGATACACCCATTGGCTTTATTAACTTAATTGCTAACTGGCTGGTAATTGTAAACAAATTAAATGACTGAAATGCAACCTATATCTCTACATATAATCCAAGGGCGGCAAATTTATTAGGACTTAGTTAGCGCTCCGGCACAAACCATTTTACCACTGTGTAAAGATAGCTAAGAATTTAGGAACATTAAAATTTTATTTGAAATATTTATATATGGTTTTGAAATAGCGAACTAATGGATACAATTCAACATGGTACAGATTCACGTTTTTTGAAAAAGGTCCTAACTGACCAACTAATGAGTCTTTCACTTTTTGTTCAAGTTTTTCATGTTCATGTGTTAACAGTATATACAACTATATATATTACAAACTTAAAGTATGTCAGTGGATAAAAGATAATGAAGTTATAATCGCTGGTTCTTGACTGAAAGCTTTCTTTTTTTTGTAGATTTTCTTTTAGCAAGTAAGTGTTTCTGACAACTTTAACCAACTGCTAGGAGAAGAAAAGTTATTTATCTTTAGTTTCCAGAAATCCAGAAGGATAGGGTGTATTATTCAAGTGCATAATATGTTTTCGGTTTCTTTTGCAGTGTTAACTGTTGCACTCGGAGCTTCTCTTACAGCCACCATAATCATTATCTTGACGCTAGTCTGTCTGTGTGTTTGGAAGTAAGTCTTTTATAACTTAATTTTTCATTTCTTCGCGATACGAATAAAAACACTGGCCATGTTTTATTTTTGTTGTTGTTTTATGTTTACAATGACCCCCTGGTAGGACAGCGGTAAGTCTACAGACTTACAGTTTTAGAATCCGGGGTTTAACTCCCTGCTGTGGACACAGCAGGCACTCCAATGTTTACTATATTTCTGAGATACTCTTACACTATACAAGTATATATACGTGGGATTGGTGTAAATAGAAGTGAAAGAAAGCGTTATTATAAGCGTTTACTGAACTTCAATTCGTTATTTTGCATTTCAATAGTTAATAAGAAAATATCGGTTCAACTACTGATAAACAATAAGGTAATTATATAGGTCGACTATTTTTAAATTCTTTTGACCAGTGTTCTTCGCTATAAAGAAGAAATGGTATCCGAATATTACGATTTTTTACACAGTTTCCGTTATACACAAGATATTTAAATCACAAAATTAAATTAATGGAGTTATTATTTGCAAGCCATGTTTCATAATACACGCCTATTCCCGATCATTCATGAACTGAATTTTTTATTCGTTTTTTTTCCCAAACAAACATGAAATTGACATGTCGTTTTCTTTCTTGTATTTTTGAGGTGAATTCCGTTGTCTAGGTTACATTTCGAGAATTCAAGAACATACCATTTTTATCTAATAATCTGAATAAAATTTGTTTTCTAGGAGAGAAACCCTGTATCGTTATTACATAATTTCTTTAAAACCCACGTGATTCTTAAACCCTAACTATACAGAATTAATAATTAAATATACTGTTCTTGTTATACGTCGTGATACATATGAAAATTATCAGATTTAGAAAGCTTCATATAGAACTCGTCATTGGGAACATTCTCAAAATTGACTGTCAGACTTCCCCATTTTTTTAGAATCAAATTTAAGTAGTTGTTAGACTAGGTTGGATTTCATGCTGGCTGAATTAAAAACTACGACACCGTATTACTTCCTAGAACTGAAATCTATATTATTCTTAAATTTTAGTAAAGTTATCAATATTTGATTTGATTGAATATTTGGAACATGAATACTTCTTTCTTCATGCTTGACATAGTGTTCCTTGGTTCGCACTATGAATCCATATTATAAGTAAAACATATTTCATGATTGCTGGTTGTTTCAATTAATCTACAAAGTACATTGTATAATCTTCATTTATTTATTTTTCCTTACAGCAAGCGCCCGGCATGGCCAGGTGGATAAGGCGCTCGACTCACAATCTGAGGGTCGCGGGTTCGAATCCGCATCCCACCAAACATGCTCGCCCTTTCAGCCGTGGGGGCGTTATAATGTGACGGTCAATCAGACTATTCGTTGGTAAAAGAGTAGCCCAAGAGTTGGCGGTGGGTGGTGATGACTAGCTGCCTTCCCTCTAGTCTTACACTGCTAAATTAGGGACGGCTAGCGCAAATAGCCCTAGTGTAGCTTTGCGCGAAATTCCAAAACAAAACCAAACCTTACAGCAAAGCTTGAAAATGGCATTCAATTCGTGAATATTACAGTTTTTTTTTCTATGACGTTAGGATGTTAACAATTGTTGTAAGCTAGTTTTGCATATTGCAGGCCCCCTAGTGGCACAGCGGTATGTCTGCGGACTTACAACGCTAGAAACCAGGTTTCCATGTGGGCAGAGCACAGATAGCCAATTGTGTAGCTTTGTGCTTAATAACAAAACAAACAAAACAAGCATATTGCAGCGGTATGTGGTTTACTTCTTGTACTTAATGCAGTCGGTTATAAACGATGTCATGCATTTTAGTACCAAATCACGACGCTTGGAGGTTTTTTTTTTTTTTTAATAAGTATTAATAAAATTCATTAGA